>NC_057861.1:65971031-66216031 GCF_019393635.1 Dromiciops gliroides | reverse complement strand
AAACCTAAGGGACCGTTCCCAACCTCTCCGAAGTGGGATCTTGAGTTTTAGCCTTCCCAGGTACAAGCTGCCAAGAAATCCGTTAAAGTACTTATTACTGTCCAGTCCCCACAAGCCTGGCCAGAATTTTGTAAGAACCAAACATGTCCTGTGAAAACTGTTCACTGCCTGGCCCAACCTGTAGTCACCCTGGCCACAGGTGAAAATCCATCTCCTTGAGGGAGGGGACAAAGCTGAGAATGGATCTCCTGACACTCTCCATCTACCTGGTGGACGGATTTGGGGAGGTGCCCACCAGCCTGAGTCCCTGTGCCAGGCAGGGAAGACCCCACGGGTGACAGAGCCAGCTTCCCCAGAGACCACCCATCTCACCCATCTGCATGTCCATCTCCATCTGTGTCCCCCTCAGACCTCCCGCCCTTTTCTATAACAGCTGTGTATGTGGGATCAGCTCCTTCCCTTCCAGTTCACTTGGTCTAGAACTTCTTAGGAACCAAGTACCGTCAACAGTCTTCCCTCCCTTTCTCCCTGCCTCCTCCTGATCACCCCTACCCTAGGGGCTGTGGAGGGCAGAAGAGACCCCATCTCTCCCCTCCGACCCCTCCCCCTCCCAGGACATTAATTTCGAGCCCTGCCTGCCTTCTCTCTTCTAACCGCCGCCCTCCCATTGCAGAACTCACATTGTAGAGCCTCCCCTCACCTCCCACCCCATCGTCCCCACTTCATGCATCCCTTGGGCTGGGCCGGGGACTGCCCCGGCCCTCCCACAGGCCGTGACCACCCTTTCTCCCCGCCCCCACCTGGCGGGTCTGTTCTCCCCCCAGGTATGCTCAGCCACCCTCCAATCCCAATCACCGAGATGGCTGAGCACACAGAGCACCTCAAAGCCAATGACAACCTGAAGTTGTCCCAAGAGTATGAGGTAAGTGGCCCCAGACCCTCCCATTCCCCCTCCCCACACACACACACCTGACTTGGGCCTCTTCACTGAGGGAGCCACCTAGCATGGTGGGAAAAGCACAGAATTTGGAATCAGGACTTGAGTTTGAATCCTTGCCTTCTGCCTGCTGGTGGCACAACCTCGAGCATGTCACTTACACTCATTGTAAAATGAGGCCATTGGAGACGGTCTCCAGGGTTACTGCAATTCTCTGATCCTCCCTGTGATTAAAGCAGGCCACAGCTGGGCCTTATATGGTACCCAGGGTGATGGTGGGCATAGCAGAGGCAAGCGCCTCGGTCCTGGCACTGCCACAGTAGTGTGGGACAGCGGGAAGTGCTTGGAGATGGGGACACTTGGGTCTCTCACTTACTGGCCACACGGCCTTGTTGATCCCTTGGGGATCAGTCAGGGAGACTCGTCTGCCAGATGAGGAACTTGTGCCAGCTAGTCTGTCCAAGCTATTCCATTTCTCCCATTTGATTTCCTCACGTGGCACAGGTAGGTAGAGCAAGGACCACCCTTTGGCTGCTTTCTCCTGAGCATGTTCCCCCACCTCCAGCAGCCTTGCCAGAGGAGGCTGAGCCAGCAGGAGCAGCCCTGACCAACCTTTGTGTTTGATGCCCTTCTCACCCCCCTCCTTCTTTGCTCTGTCCAATCTGTCTTCTTCCTCTCTTCCCTTTCTCTCCCTCCTTCTCCTCTTCCTGTCTCTTCTGTCTCCTCCTGCCTTTCCTTTTCCCCCTCTGCTTTTTCTTCCCCTCCTGCCTCTTCCCCTCACTTTCCTCATCCTATATACCCTTTCCTGCTCCTCTTTTGCCATCATTTTTCTTTGTCCCTTCTCTGCTTCTCCCCACCCCCCACCCCGGTCTCTCTTCTCTCATCTATCCTGTCTCTTCTTTCTCATCTCTCCCTTCTCCCCCACCACTCTGGATCTCCCTTTCTCCTCTGCCTCTGTCTTTTTCTCATCCCCCCAGTCAATTGACCCAGGACAGCAGTTCACATGGGAGCACTCTAACCTGGAGGTGAATAAACCCAAGAATCGTTATGCCAATGTCATAGCCTACGACCACTCCCGAGTCATCCTGCTCCCCATGGAAGGTAATGGGACCTCTCATCTGAACTCCCAAGGACCCCTGGGAGGCGCCCTGGGCAGGGATTGGGTAGGAAAGCTGAGGCCCAGAAAGAAACTAAGAGATTTGTCCCAGCATCATTGGCTCAACCAGGACTGGAAATCAGGCCTCAGTCACACTCCAGATCCAGTGAGATAGCTGGGAAGGGGAGGGTTAACCAACCCTCCACAAACCAGAATTCTTCTGAAAAAGTGATGGACGAGAGAGAAAGCAGCCCCCCAGGCAGCTAAAATAGTCCAGTCTTTAGGCCTTTCATGCCCCTCCCTAGCTGCCCCCTAATGGATTGGGTTACTGCAAGAGGTAGTGAGCCCCCCATCTCTGGGAGTTTCCAAGCAGAGGCTAGAGGAGGGGATCTCTGCTGGGCTATGGGTTAGGAGGGGTAATATCTGAGGTCTCTGGATCTTTTCTCCAAGTATGTTTTGCACCAGCACCACAGAGCTGATAGGAGCTCAGTAGCTGGCTTCCCCTTAGCTGAGCATTAATCAGACAAGCACTGAGAGTTTACTAAAACCCCCATGAACCCTTCCCGGAGCTGGCCTGGGCAGTGGACAAGGTGGCCGGAGCCCACTCACTCACGCCCTTCCTTCAAGAACTGTCCTAAGGGTGTGTGTTCAGGCTCCCCATGCCAGGGTAGTCAAAGGAAGAGAAGCTCAGGGAGAGCCCTGGAGGCTGGGGCAGCCAGGGAAGGCAGCTGGTACAAGATGTTCCAGGCAGAGGTTAGAAAGGCCCGCCGGCTCCTTCTGGAGTCTGGAGGGTGACGCTGGCCAGGGAGGAAGAAGAGGGCACTGGTGGTGGAAAGAGCCGGCTTGGCAGGCCCAGGGGGACATACTTTAGCCCCTGCCCACCCTCACCCCCAAATCATCTCTATGGGGCAGAGCATGCCCAGAGCCATCCTCGTCTGTTGCAGCAGGACAGAGATCCAAGAGCCAGCATATGGGGAAGAAGGAGACATTCCCGTCATCCATCACTAGGGAGAATAAGGCAGGAGTTCACTGCTCACATTCCGCCCGCAAAGCCCCAAAGTCACCAAGTGAGAGTGGTCCTGCCTTGCCCCCACCCCCACCCCCACAGACCGCCTTTCACGGACCTAGGTACACAGGGAGGAGATGGGACGCAGGGAGACAATTGCCCTTGGAGCCAAGGGTCGTCCCAAAGCTCTGCACTCCCCAGGGACAGCCCTACCTACATCCTGCTGAAGGGGACACCCACAGCCCCCAAAGGAGGACCCTTGTGGTTGCGCGTCCAGGGGACAACTTCCCTTTGTCCCCCTCCCTGGAGACAGGCCTTGCAGCATCCCTTCCATCTCTCCAACTCAGGCATTGTGGGCAGTGACTACATCAACGCCAACTACATCGACGGGTACCGAAAGCAGAACGCGTACATCGCCACGCAGGGGCCACTGCCAGAGACCTTTGGCGATTTCTGGCGCATGGTGTGGGAGCAGCGCTCCGCCACCATCGTCATGATGACCAAGCTGGAGGAGAAGTCGCGGGTAAGGAAGAGCCGCGTCGGGCGAGGGAGCCCCCTGCTGCTGAGGGAACGTAGGGGCAGGAGTGAAATTGTCTCAATTGACAGATGGGGAAACTGAGACAAGGAGCAGGGCCGTGACTTGACCAAACCTGCATGGATCGCGAGTGTCAGGGCCAGGTCTTGAACCCAGGTCTCCAAACCCTAACACTGAAACCTGGGTTCAAATCCTCCCCCTTAATGCTATATTTACTGCCCTGTGGCCTTTGTCAAGTCATTTTTCTTATCTGTCTCATCCCAGAAATGTTGATTCCCCTACAATGAGATAATGTAAACCCTCTGCAAACTTAAAAGCACCATAAGGATGTCAGTTGGTCATTACCAGATGCTGCCCCTGCCAAGTATTGGCCTCATGTGGAGGGGAGCCACCTTCCCCAGCTCAGGCCCCCCCAGCCAATGGCCTGGGGTTTCCCTGAACCCACCCTCCCTGGGAGGGGCCTCGTGGGGCTGCACGCCCACAGCTCCTTACCGTGGACTCTGGCCTCCTCCCCCAGATCAAGTGTGATCAGTACTGGCCCAGCCGGGGCACAGAGACCTACGGGGTGATCCAAGTGACCCTGCTGGACACGATCGAGCTGGCCACATTCTGCGTCCGGACCTTCTCCCTGCACAAGGTGCCCCCTCCAGCTTTTCCTTCTGCTTCCTGCCCTGAGCCGTGACCAGGGAAAGGGCGGCCTTGGGAGGGCAGCTTCCTGGGAGAGCAGGTCTGCGCTTCAGGGCGGGGCTCGCACTACAGGCCCCAGGAGGGTTCTAGGGCCCTTGTATGTATGTGAGCTCCCTGCTGGGAAGGAGAAGCCTCAGTCCTGCCCTCTTAGGTGCTCCAGCCTGCCTGCAGAGGTCAGCCTCACAAGTTGTGGAAGAGAAGGCAGCCTCCTTGCTCGGGGAGGGGGTCAGTCCCTGGAGGAGCCAGGCCTGCAGTAACACCTTCCAGTCAGCTCTGGAGGAGAGGGGGGAGAGAATTGCAGGAGGGTCAGTAGCTTCAGCAAAGGCCTGAGAGTAGACAGGGCTGGGGGTAGAGGAGTGTGGGGGGACGACGCAGACATGGAAGGGGGATACGGAGAGAAGGTTAGAGAGAAAAGGAAGAGATGACCAGGCAGAGTAGTTTGGACTTTCTCCTAAGGTAGTAGGGAGCCATCTAAGGTTTTAGAGTAGGGGAGCAGTGAGGCCAAAGCTGCTGTTTAGGAAGCAGTATACAGGATACATCAAGAAAGGACGGAGGCGCCTGCGGGACACAGTCCATGGGTCCTCTGCCCACTAGCCTGCCCATGTCTCCGCAGAATGGCTCCAGCGAGAAGCGTGAAGTACGCCAGTTCCAGTTTACAGCGTGGCCAGACCACGGCGTCCCTGAGTACCCAACACCCTTCCTGGCTTTCCTGAGAAGGGTGAAGACCTGCAACCCTCCGGATGCAGGCCCCATCGTGGTACATTGCAGGTACGGTGACCCCTGACCGCCCCTTCCCCCCGCCCCAGCCCTCGGCAGCCCCGGCATCCAAGCCGGGCCCCAGGAAGGAGAAAAGGTACCTGTTACTTAGGTGCCGTCAGGATGGGCCACAGACGTGCTGTGTGCCCGCACCAAGGTCCCTTTCCCTGCCCTTTCTGGGCTTCCCGTCCCCTCTATGAAACACAAGGGGGCTGTGTGATGGACTGAGGGGTGGCCTCCAGGCAGTGGGCTCAGGGGCAGGACACCTGCCTGGCTGCCTCCCATCCCTCCCCTCATCTCCAGCAGGAGGATGATGCTGTGCTGCCTCACCCAGTTCTTGGGGGGAGGGCCCTCAGGGCACCCCTGAGTGCCAGGGGCGGGGCCGGAATCCAGGGACAAGCCCGTGGGTCCACCCCCGCCCACCCATAGGTCCGCTCTCCCTCCCCACAGCGCGGGCGTGGGCCGCACAGGCTGCTTCATCGTCATAGACGCCATGCTGGAACGCATCAAGCCCGAGAAGACGGTGGACATCTACGGGCACGTGACCCTCATGCGCTCCCAGCGGAACTACATGGTCCAGACCGAGGACCAGTACAGCTTCATCCACGATGCCCTTCTAGAGGCTGTTGCCTGTGGCAACACCGAGGTCCCCGCCCGCAACCTCTACTCATACATTCAGAAGCTGGCCCAGGTGGAGACGGGCGAGCACGTCACAGGCATGGAGCTGGAGTTCAAGGTGCGAGGCCAGGGCAGGCGGCCGAGGGAGACAGGTTGGCCTGGGAAGCCCCAGCCGGGTCCCAGGGTGCTCATGGCTCCGCTGCTTCCTGGCAGGCACCCCCGTTCCATTGCTTCGGCCGGACACTTGCCTTCTCCGGCCCCAATGTGCCCATCTGTAAAATGAGAAGAGCGAGGGCCCTTGGGCCTCTCTAAGAGGCAGCTGCTCGCACAGGGCATTGCAGGGGGCTGCGTGCCTACCCCACCCCAGCCCCCAGCCCTCCCGTGCCTGTCACCCCAGGCTTGGGCTCTCCCTTCCTCCTATCATAACTCAGGCTTAGAATATAAAGAGCCCGGGGACACACACCGGGAACTAGCGGAAGAGATGGGATTGGGAGGGAATCCACATCTGCTGGAGGAAAGCCCAGGGCGTCAGGCCTTCGGCCACCTTTCCCATGGTGCTGCCTCCGACTGAGAAGGAAGAGAGGGAACAACAGGGGAGGGAACTGCGTCTGCCCACCCCATCCTGACCTGCCCCCTCCCCTGTGCCCTCTTCCAGAGGCTGGCCAACTCCAAAGCCCACACATCCCGCTTCATCAGTGCCAACCTTCCCTGTAACAAGTTCAAGAACCGTCTAGTGAACATCATGCCCTACGAGAGTACACGCGTGTGCCTGCAGCCCATCCGCGGCGTGGAGGGCTCTGACTACATCAACGCCAGCTTCATCGATGGCTACCGGTGCGTGGGTCGGGGTTGGGCAGGGAGGTCACATGGGGGCCCTTAGCTCAGCCGCCCCTGGCTCCCCTACCTCACAGTGCCAGGCTGTGTTCCCATCCTCACAAGCATCCCTGACACACCACAGCCCAGAACCATGGGCTCAGCTCCCCAAAATGGGCAGCTCCCTTCAGAGAGCGTCTCTGCATAGGCAGATGGACCGAGCAGGGCAGAGAATAAGCCCCTCACCGAGACCCTGCTTTACTTAGAAATACCCCCCCTCCCGCTAGGTCTGTGCCCCCAGCCCAAAGAGAGACAGGAAACATCCTTGGACAGGAGGTGGCAGTCCCAGGTTCGAGTCTCTGCATGCCTTTGAGCATCCCTCTAGTCCAAACCTTGGTTTCCCTGTCCGCACCAGAAGGACGCTAGACTCCGTGTCTCTGTGGCTGTAAAACTCCCCCTAGTTCCCAGAGGAGACACTGGGGGGGGGGGCGCCAATGCAGGACCCTGAGCCCCGTGTGGAAGGACGAGGCCTCGCTCAGCCACCCTCTCTCGCCCACAGGCAGCAGAAGGCCTACATTGCCACGCAGGGGCCGCTGGCAGAGACCACCGAGGACTTCTGGCGGATGCTGTGGGAGAACAACTCCACCATCGTGGTGATGCTCACCAAGCTGCGGGAGATGGGTCGGGTGAGTGAGGAAGGCGGCAGGGGCGGGGCCGGCCCCACCTGGCCTTGCCCCTCGCCACTGTTGCCCAGGCCCAAGCACGAGGCTTTGCCCTCTGGGTCCTGCAGAACAACTTGTGCTGGAGTGTTTACCCAGCACATGGGGCCCTCTGAGGCGTGGCAAGCTTTTAGAAGGCACCAGCACCCCACCTTGACTCCCTGGGGAACCTGAGTATAGCCTCTTATGACAGGAACAGGGGGAGCCATGGGAGAACATCTCCTCATAGACTCTCAGAGCAGCTAGCCCTGGGCCTGCCCCAGAGAGGTGACGGTCACTGGGGGCAGCCCCAGGCCCTGCTCCTCAGGGAGGTGGGGGGAGGAGGTATGTTCACTTGGTGGATTGAGGGCAGGGTCCATGGAGGCAGCCTGCAGTCTGTGAGTTCTCCCCAACCGCCACGTACACCCCTCACCCCTTCATGGGACAGCAGACCTGACAGGCACCCCCATTCTCCTTGCACCAGGAGAAGTGTCACCAGTACTGGCCGGCGGAACGATCGGCACGCTACCAGTACTTTGTGGTGGACCCCATGGCTGAGTACAACATGCCCCAGTACATCCTGCGCGAGTTCAAAGTCACCGACGCCCGGGTGAGTCCCAGCGGTCACAGAGGGGTGGCTGGTGGGGTGTGGGGCAGTACAATACATGTTAGGTGGGATGATAGCTAAGAGCAGGAGGGGAGAAGCATTTATGCAGCACCTACTGTGTACCTGGTGAGTTTTACCTCATTGGACCCTCACAAAAGCCCTGGGGGGTGGGGGCTATTGTTATTCCCATTTTACAGTAGAGGGAACTGAGGCAGAGGTAAAGTGACTTGCCCAGGGTCACACAGCTAGTGTCTGAGGCCCTAGGGCACTATCCATTGTGCCACCTAGCTGTCATAAGTGTGCAATAGCAGCTACGAGGAAGGTAGATTCGGCTGGCCAACTCCTTGGAGAAGGGTCAGGACTCCAGCAGGTCCCTGGAGGATCAGAGAGAGGGGGCTGCCAAGCAGGGCAAGCGTAGGGGAGCTCAGCAACCACGTCCAGCGTGCTTGTAGTGGAAGGCAGATCCTCACGGGGGATGAGGACAGAGGTCGACTGAGGCCGTGCTAGGGAAGGCCTTGAGTGCCTGGCTGAGGAGCCCAGACTGCCCTCGGAGGCAGAGAGAGGCGCTGTGGCCTCACTTCCCATTGAGCCCCTTCTCTTAACCCTCCCCCTGCCCATGCCTCTGCCTGGCCCCAGGGCGGTGCACAGGGCAGAGGGGCAGGAACCAAGCAGGGCTGGCCTGCTCTCCTGGGGGCCTCTGCTCTGGCAGTCAAGTAGGCAGTGACGTCGAGGGCAGCTAGGTGGCGCATTGGATAAAGCACCGGCCCTGGATTCAGGAGGACCTGAGTTCAAATCCGGCCTCAGATACTTGACACTTACGAACTGTGTGACCCTGGGCAAGTCACTTAACCCCCATTGACCCCACAAAAAATAAATAAATAAGAAGGCGGTGACATTGAGAAGTTGATGGGAGATGTGTTGGGTGGGAAGTGATGGTCTGGAATGGGTGAGAAAGCATTTGTTAAGCACCCACTGTATGCCAAGCACTATAGGCACAAAAGGAAGCGAGGCAAACCCTGTCCCCAAAGGGCTTACATTCTAACAGAAAAACAGCGTACAGAGGGCAGATGGAGCTGGGGCGGGGAGGGGCATGTGCGGCCTGGCTATGGGCAGTGCCACAAGCTCACCTCACAGAGTCCAGCTCCCAGGGGCATAGGCCGGGGGCCAGTGGGAGGAGCAGAGCAGGAGGAGGTGCAGCGTGCAGGGGCCGGGGCAAGGCAAGGGCAATGGATGGTGGACAATGGAGACCTGTGGGGTGCTTGGGCATTGGATGGAGGACGATGGGAGGAGATGGTGCTCGCTCTGGCCTGTGCCGGTCCGTCCTGCACATGTAGATACGTCACGTCACGCTCTGCCCCATAACCATTGGTGGCTCCCTCTTCCCCATTGGGCTGTGTATCCCTTTTCCTGGCCTTCAAGGCCCTCCAGTTGGGCACTATCGCACTCTCCAGGCCTCTCTTTTAGTCCTGTCCTGGCATACTTCATCTTCCAGTCAAACCAGACAACCCCCAATGCCCTCCCCGCTTGTCTTGGCTCAGGCTGTGCAGAAAGTTCTGCCTTCTCCCCCATGCTCGGGGACTCCTCTTCTTGCACCTCCCAGCCAGACAGCGTCAGGCTTCCCTGCGGTTGAGGGCCCCCTTACAGAGACCTGTTCTCCCCCTCCGTAAGGAGCTTGTCAGAGAGATTGTGGGCCTCCATATACTGTAAGCTCCCTGAGGACAGGAACGGCTTCTTTTCCCTATCTGCATGTCTCCACACTTGTCGTGGCTCTTGCCTATACAGCAAGTGCTTAATACATGTATTCTGAGTGAGCAAATGACAGGCCACCATCACCACTGACTTGGGCCTCTCCTCCTCTCCGCAGGACGGACAGTCCCGGACCGTCCGCCAGTTCCAGTTCACAGACTGGCCTGAGCAAGGCGTGCCAAAGTCAGGGGAGGGCTTCATCGACTTCATTGGCCAAGTGCACAAGACCAAGGAGCAGTTTGGCCAGGACGGGCCCATCTCTGTCCACTGCAGGTAGGGATTGACCCTTGGGCCGCAGGGCGAGAGGAGGGTAGAGAGCCCTGTGTGGTGGATCTGGCCACAGGGGGAGGCCCTGCCCATAGCATCACCCTACCCCCACCCGGGCTGTGCTTATGTAAGGAGAAAGCCCCCTCCCACCCCTTCCCTCTCCATGTCCCTCCCACCCACCATCTGTGCCTCTGTTCATGGTCATTTCTTCCCTTCTCCCTATCTCTCTTCCAAATGTCGCTTCATCTTTCTAGCCCTACCCTGAGGGGTCCCCCAACGTTTTTACCATCCTCATATCTTTTGGCTTTTAGCAAACCTTCCCAGACCACCTGTTAAATGTGAAAGGAAGTATCTCAATTGTGAGGAATAAAAGAGACTCAATTTTTCATAAAGAAAACTTTATTCAGTACACCACAACATGTTTTAGTATCATAAAGCTGCTAAAGATTTATCAGAACCCAATCAAATAAATTAGTCGATTTTATTTTCTCAAGATAGTTTTTGGAAGCGATAGCCCACATATCACGCCCAGCCTCCAGTTTGTTTCCTGCTTTGAATTTGATTAAGAGCAGGCCTGAGAGGCCTGATTCTCTCTGAAAAGTTGTTATAAATGTCAGTGAAGCCTTGTGAGCACGTTTAGGAAAGACGGGGTGTGCTTCTGCATGGGGACACCAAAAATTCTGTACCTTTGCTGATTGGAAATCAATTTGGCACCCGCCGGGACTGCAGGGATCAATGAGCTCGTCTTTCCTTGGGTCGCTGTCACAGATGGTTTTCTCCCTCATTCAATAGGAAAAGGGCTTCATGGCCGACCCTCATTCATTTGGTTTGGGTTGGTAGGAATTATTCCATCCGAAGCACCCTAATGTCCCCTTTCTTTTGTCTCCCGGCCCTGTCTCCTCGTGCCTCTTGCCAACCCACCGATTTGTTCACTGACAGCGTATGTTTGTGATATAACAGGAGGCTAATACAGTGATTTCCAGACATCCCTTTTGTTCCCCCACTGGCACGTCTCTTGTATCTCCCCCAGGGGGAAGGTGTAGCCTGCCCTACACTCCCCTTGGGCCTCCCCCTCCTCTCTGCCCAGGCTGGGGCCTCCCCCCTGAAGGAGGTCAACAGGGAGGGATCTGGGGTTTTCCCCCATAACTAACCAGTGCCGTTTCCCCCCATCCTGTTGATGCTGCCTGTGTCCCTTCCTCTTCTGTCCCCACTTCTGTATTCCTGTGGTCCCCGGCCTAGGACAGTCAGCCCTCCTTACAAACTCCACTTGGCTGAACAACATCTTTCCACCTCCACTTGTTACTGCACCCTTGCCAAATCTGCCAGCCAGTGATCAGTCAGCAGACGTGTATGGGGCATCTACAGGTGCCTGGGCATATGAGAATTAAAACCAAAGAGATGCTATTTTTGAGGAGTTTACAGACTGCTGGGCAGGCACAACCCATACAGTTATGTCGATAGGAAATATGTACCAAGTAACTACAAGGCAGAAAAGAAGCCCTGGGGGTTCCTGTCCTACCTTGGCCTCTTACCCACAGTCTGGCCCCCCACAAACCACTCAGCTCTCTGGGCCCCAATTTCCTCATCTGTAAAATGGGACCATTAGACTAGCTGACCTCTAGGGACCCTTCCTTCCCTGAATCCAATCTTATTATTTGTCCCTCCTTTGTCCCAGACGCTTCAGGGGTGCTGCTGCCTGACCGGGAAAAGTCAGTCTCCCTTCCCCTGTCTGTGGTCTGGCTTCACCCAGCCTTATGTAGTATGACTCTTCTCTTGTAAGCACGCTCCGTGGTCTAGGCACACCGGCCTTCATTCCCCAAAGGCATCCTGGACTTTTCTCCGCCCCTGCTCCCTGATCTGTGTGTGTGTGTGTGTGTGAGACATCCCTCACTAGACTGAACTCCGGGAGGGGTTATTTGAACTTTGAGCCCAGCAGAGCTCTGTACACAGTAGGTGCTTACTAATAATGAACGTTTGTTTAGTCCCTTTCTCCCCTATCCCTGACCTGCCATTTCTCTCCCTTCCCTGCCTTGCCTTCCACCTGTGACCTCCTCCTCCCTTGGTCCATGACCACACCCTCCCCTCTCTCTGCTCCTGGGCTAGGAGATGCCCCATTGGAAGTGGGCCTTAAGAGAAGCTCCAAGCAGCCTCAGAACACAGGAGAACAGGGCTGCTGGAGGTTATGAGTCAGAAGAGCTGGATTCAAATCTTGGCACCCCCACTTCTATTTTTTTTAGAAGTAAAATGGTCCTTTATGGGGCACTAGAGAAAGTGACCAAGAGGGAAGTCAAAAGACTTAGCCTCAAGGGGAGGAGACGGCTGAGAATCCTCTTCCTCCCAGAATAGAAGGAAGGCCAAAGCTTTTATAGAGGATCGATGGGGTGGCCACCTGACTGTGGGAAGTTCCTTTTGGGGGTGGGTGGGGAAAGATTCCTGAGAGCCAGTGGGGGGGGGGTTGGAATGATAGTCCTGACCTCTGGAGTTATCTTTGTCTCCTAGCTCAGGTAGTAGCTGTGTTTGGGGGGACTTGCAGCCTGCTCTGGGAACTAGCTCAGCCAAAGAATTGGAGGCTCATCACGAATCTTGTAAAATAAAGACATTTATTAGGACAGGAATATATGGCCAGGGGACAGATCACCTTGGTGACTACCCTCCTGGAGTGAGAGAAGACCGGCCTTTGGTATCTTTATAAGACAAAGGGCATTACAAAGAACTGGGAGGAAAATTGGCACCCCCACTTCTAAAGCAGTATAACCTCAAGTCACCCTGGGCCTCTGTAAAATGAGGGGTTGGACGACATCTGGCGTCCTGGCCTATGGAGAGATTTCCAGGGAGTCCTTGAACTTGAATGGGGAAAAACCCCAAGTCATCTGTGTTTTCCCTGGCCTCTAACTGAGACCGAGCATTGACCACAGTTCTGAAGGTAGGCAGCGGCCTGCAGGAGCGTGCCGTGGCTGTGCCTTGTCACCAAGAGAGGTCACAGACGTTTCCCTATCCCCGTGTAGTTGGTGCAGAGAGCCAGGGACTTCCCATCACCACCAGGGCCTCCTAACTCGCACATGAGCGTGGCCTTCCCAGCCACAGATGCTCGGGGCTCTGCTGGGCAGCCCAAGGGTGGGCCCTGCTCTCTCTGACTCTGTGTGCCCGTTGTTCTTCCCCACCCTGTGCAGTGCTGGTGTGGGCAGGACTGGCGTCTTCATCACGCTCAGCATCGTCCTGGAGAGGATGCGCTATGAGGGAGTAGTGGACATCTTCCAGACGGTGAAGATGCTGCGGACGCAGCGGCCGGCCATGGTACAGACGGAGGTGAGGTCCCACCTGCTGGCCTGGTGTTCAGAAAGCCTCATGCCGTTTTGGGAGGGTGGGGGGGAGGTGGACATCCCACTGTCCCCTACATGGCTCAGGCCTCATCTGAGGTGCTGGGGAGGAAGAGAGAGGGAGCAAGTATTTAGTAAGCACCTACTGTGCGCCGGGCACTGGGCTCTGTGCTTTGTAAATATCATCTCATTTAATCCTCTCAACAACCCCAGGGCGTATATGCTGTTATACCCATTTTACAGTTGAGGAAATTGAGACAGACAAAAGTTAAGTGACTTGCTCAGGGTCACACTGTTAATAATTGTCTGAGCTGGATTTGAACTCGGGTCTTCCTGACTCAGCCACACCATGCAGCTGTCCAGTTCTGGGCCCCATATTTCCAGAGGGACACTGCCAGAGGAGGGCAGCTGGGGTGGGAAGGGGACAGAATAATCCCTATTTCCCATTCTCTGAGTGTTCTACACTCTGGGAGGAAGGTGACACAAATCTCATCATCTCCATGTTCCTGAAAAAGAAAAACCAAAGCTTAGGCAGGGGCAGTGACTTGCCCAAGGTCACAAAGTTGAAGCGACAGACATAGGATTGGAGCACAGGTTCCCCTTATAATGATCAGGCATCCTCTCTACAACATTCCTTTTGAATACCTCTAGGGATGGGGAACTCAGTACCTCATTTTTTAACACTGTCCCTTATGACAAGGCCCAGTGTGCCTTTGGGTGGCTTTCTCTACTCAGACACTTGTCTTCATCTGCTGCTGCTTTGTGGCTGCCTATGTCTCCTGACTGGCCTTGAAAACTTAGACACGTGATTGTGTTGTCACCTCACCCCCAGCTTCTAGCTTTCTCCAGGCTAGATACCTGAGCTCCTTCAATGGATTCAGTTACCGCGACTGTAAAATGGGGCTCCCCATGCTCCCCAGGGGAGATGTGGGAGCAGGTGCTGATGGAGTCAGGATTCGAATCCAGACCCACTGGCTCCAGAGGCAGCGCCCTTTCTGCTACAGCAGCCCGTGGGGAGTGGGGAGGGGGCCTTACACAGCCTATTGATGCGGCCTCTCTCTCTGTCCACACTTCAGGATGAGTACCAGTTCTGCTACCAGGCCGCCCTGGAGTACCTTGGCAGTTTTGACCACTATGCAACCTAAA
This sequence comes from Dromiciops gliroides, assembly GCF_019393635.1. Classification (NCBI taxonomy): domain Eukaryota; kingdom Metazoa; phylum Chordata; class Mammalia; order Microbiotheria; family Microbiotheriidae; genus Dromiciops; species Dromiciops gliroides. Next base: position 66,201,802 of record NC_057861.1, on the reverse strand, counting down.
AAGCCATCCCTCCCCTCACTGACTCCACGGGCCACTGGACGTCATGGACGCTTCCCCTTCCCTCATGCGGAAGGGGTCTCGGACTGATCACCACAAACTGAACCGCGGGAGCGTGGGGGAGGGGTGGGTAGGCCCGGCTCGGGGTCCCTCACGTTGGGGCCTCCGCAGCATGAACCGGAGGAGCGAACCAGAGGCTCGTGAGCCAGGCCTGGTCTGAGCAGGGGGGCCTGTTACCTCAAGTTGGCTTTGGTCCCCAGGTCACCTTGCCCCCCCCCCCCCAGCCCCCGATACCGGGGAGGGGCACAGTTGCCAGGGTGCCATCCTTAAGAGTTTGGTTTCTTTGTTAATCTAGTTGGCCGTTTTTAGGGGAAGTCACCCCTCTACCCACCCACCCCCTCCGCCTCTCGCACGCAGAGCCCCCTGCCGCAGCCCTGAGCCAATAACCACATCCATGAAATGCCTCCTGTGTACAGTGCTGGGGGAGGGACAGACTCGCCAAGCCCTGGCCCCCCCCCCCCGTAGGAGCTCCCCCCCCCCCGCCCCATGTGGGGAAGGAAGGCTGCCCAGGGGTCCCCACAACCAGGACCCAGCTGGGAGGCCAAGCTCTCTGGGGGATGCTGGGGCCAGATCCCCTTTTGAATACTTGGAACATTCCTCATTTCTTTTTTGATTCCAAAACAATGTTATTTCTGGAAAGATGAAGAAGACACGGCGAGGAAGGGGCAGCCTGGCAAGTCACTTTCCTGCCAGTTGGATTTCAGTGGGGGAGGGCATCCTCCGGGCAGAGGAGCCGCCAGGACAGGCCCGATCCGCCACCTGTTCCTCCCTGTCTCAAGCAAACACTCCCTCCTTCCACCCTCCCACACCATGGGCTCCGGGAAGAGACTGTCACACTCCTAGGACTCGGGCTAAAAGGAACCATAGAAATTGTAGGATCTGTCATCGCTTTACAGGTAAAGAGACAGAGGCCCCGACAAGCAGGCAGGCAGGCTGTGACTTGGGCTGGGTCCTCCCAGGCAAAGTCTGAATTTGAACTCAGAACCTGCCTCAGTTGTCCTCAGCGCCCCCACTCTGTCCCCACTCCCTCGGGACAGCCTGGAGGGGCCTCAGCCAAGCCCACCTCCGCCCAGCCGTCAGACCATCCAGAGAGAGTGGCCCCTTGGCCCTGCGCTGTGAGCGGCTTTCTTTAAAGTATCGATGTAACTGTATCCAGTGACATTACCGTTTTTTTTTAAATAGTGTATTTTTTCCTTTTTTTAAAAAAAAAAACTGACAGAATATGAGTCAATGAATTTAAAAGAAAATTTGCTTATTCATATTACGTTCAAAGACAGTCTATTTTTTCACGGTAGAAACGTTCTGTGTACTGGCTGTGATTATATACAAGGTTACGTGCGAATTGCTACTTCTACATCTGCTTTTCTACCATTGGAAAGGTTCGACTCACTCATGTAAGAATGAACTGTCCTTGTTTTGTTTTCGAATTCAATCTCAGACATATCAGGCTTGGCTCCAAGTGCGGGGGGAGGCCGGGGGAGGCCAGCCAGCAGGACCCCTCCTCCTTTGATCTCCCCTGCCTGGACCAGGCGCCCACTGTGGCTGGGAGGGATGCTACCTCCCACCAGGAAGCCCCCTGACCCCAGGCGTGCAGGTGCCCCGGCTCACACGCCAGACATCCAGGACAAATCATCACCTCGATGGCTGGCGGGCCCTCAGGGCTCAGACTGTGTTGCCAAAGTGCCCAGGCAAAAGGAAGCTGCGTCCCCTGCCCCAGGCCGCCCTGGGCACCTCCCCCTCCCCCCTGCTCTCTGCTCAACTGTGGGGAAGATGGATGTGTTGGGATGGGGGCACCAGCTGGACCCTGGGGGGAGGGGGGCTCACACACACACACATACTTAGACCACAGTGTGTGTGTGTGCATGCACACACACACAACCCACCTCCTGTGCTGACCAGGGAGGAACTGGGCCCACCCCACCCCAACCAAAAAGGCCGTGTGAACGTGGCCCCGAACTCTTGACAACCTGCAGCCAGGACTTCACTCGGGGGAGACGAGGGGAAAGGAGAAAAGCAGATGCCAACCGAGACCAGTTTTTTCTCTTTGAACGAGAGCAGAGACACTATTCGTTTCCCACTGTTACTTCAAACTGAAACTGTAAGTGGTTTTCCTGCCACTGTGTATGTAGATATATCGACTTTGTATTAAAGGAAGATTGTCTGAAAGCCCCGTCTACAGGAGCCTCCTTTGTTCCAGAATTCGTCTGGGTTGGGGCCCCAAGGGGAAGCCAAGGAATGGAAGGAATTAGAGACGACAGATTTCTCTTAGGTTTTTCAAGGTACTTGCCTCATATGAACTCTCCTGTTACAGATGGGGAGACTGAGGCCTCCCGAGCCACCCAGGTAGGTAATAAGCAACAGAACTGGGCTGACATCCCAGGGTTTCTGACTCTCATGTCTGACCTCTCCAGCTGTCCCTATGAGGACGCCCACACCTTCCTCTCACCAGGCATCAGGGGATCTACAAAGCTGATTGCCAGGCCCAGCTATTTGGAGTAAGGGAGCCTTCAACTGGAGAGCCAGGGGACCCAGGAGGGGGTAGTGATGGGGCCAGCCAGACAACTACCTCCTCCCCTTCACAGAGAGAATTGCCAGCCTTTCTGGAGCAAGGGGGTGGGAGAGAGACTGAAGGGGGAAGAGGGGGGAAAGGGGGAGCATCCCCAAAGACTGTCGTGCTGAGACACGCAGTCCTTGGCCTCCAGAGGCCCTGGTGGAGCAGAGTGACCAGGAGGAAAACAAGGAGCCAGCACCCACTGCTCCATATTAAAGAGCATTCTCTTCCCCATGGATGGCCTTGTCTGGGAGGAAGGAAACTGAATAGGAATTAGTCAATTGACTTTATAAAGCACACTCCCTCTCTGTCTCCTTTATAAAGCCCCAGGGATCCAGAAACAGAACACTCCTCACACACACACACACACACACACACACACACACACACACACACACGCTGCAAGAAGCTGGGATCAGGGGTGGTTTCGTGGATGGCCCAGTAAGTAGCTGGGCTGAGTCTTGAAGGGAAATGGAGAGAGGCTTTGGGATTTGAAGGTACAGGGGGAGTGTGTAATCATCTGATTTGAATGTTGACTGTGAAAAGCAGTACTTGGGTGAAGGGGGGTGAATAATGTGAAATGAGGCTGCAAAACTGCTTGTGGGCCAGGCTGTGAGAGTTCTGGGCCAGGCGGAGAAGTTGGCGTTTTATTCCTGAGGCAGCAGGGAAGGTCACAAGACCAGGCCGAGCCGTGCCTCACAAAGATGCTGAGGGCAGCCTCTTGAAGGACGGGTTAGAGAAGGGAGAGGCTCCTTGCATACTCCAGGGGAGAACTAGGAGTTCAGTGAGTGGAAAGAAAGAAAGGGGACAAGTGGAATTGACATGCCCATTTTAAAGATGAGGAAACTGCGGCCCGAGCTATGGCAGAGACTTGCCCAGGGTCACACAGCTATTAAGAGCCATTCTCAGGCTTCTTCCGCCCAACACGAGCCCTCCGATGACTTATCCATCCATAGGATGTATGACTTGCAGGGAAGGAGGAGAAGGGCAAGGTCACTGTGGGCTGGGCTGGGTGGTAGTGAATGGCTTTCAAACCCGTCCTGTGCTCATCCCACTGTACCTGGGATGTTTGGGGTTAGGAGAGGCACAAGGGAGATGGGGAGGGCACGCCAATAGTAAAGACTCAGAGACATTGGCAGGGATCGCACTGCCAAGATCCTTTGGGGTTTGCCTGGAAGAGCCAAGCCCTCCTCTTGGGGGACAGTTCCAGAAACAGACAAACCTAGGGCCCTATGCAGCAGGAAGAAAGAACCCCAAACAGTGCTCCCTGGCAGCGAGAGTAGAGGGCACCACCCTTGCCCACTGCCTATTTGCCCAGAGCACAGCCCTGCTTTAAGGCATCCAGAACACCTGGTTCTCCAGCTTGTCCATCCAGTTCCTGCGCCTCAAACAATATTCCAGCCTCACTCTGTGCGGTCTGCAAACATTTACTGGGCCCCCCAAAAGGAAGGCGCAGATGAGATTAAATAGGGGAAATGGTCCTCACAAAGAGACCCAACCCCAAGCCCCATTCGTGGCATTAAAATGGGGAAGGAGAAAATAAGAGAATTCTGTCTCTCCTTCTGCATCCTCCCCCCTTCTCTCTATTTCAGTCCCTTATAGGTCTAAGTCCTCTCTCTCTCTCTCTCTCTCTCTCTCTCTCTCTCTCTCTCTCTCTCTCTCTCTCTCTCTCTCTCTCTCGCTCTCTCTCTCTCTCTCTCTCGCTCTCTCTCTCGCTCTCGCTCTCACTCTCTCGCTCTCACTCTCTCAAAATATGTCTGTATATGCATCATATGTGTATGTACATATATATACACATGGACCATATATTTTTGTGTGTGTATACACACACACACACACACACACACACACACATACATCTCCCTCCCCCTCTGTCTCCTTTTCTCTCCCCATGTTTCTGTGTCTCTCTTCCTCTCTCCCTCTGTCTCCCCCCCTTGGATCTCCCTCCCTTCTCTCCCCTCTCCCTTCCCACCCCCCCAGCCTCCCTACAATAGCTCCCTTGAGGCTTTCCCCTCTCCTGCTCTGAGTCAGCCCGGGGCCAATGGGGTTGCCATGTGTGCCCACTGAGAGGACATGTCTAACCCCTCAGACAAAGGGAAAACTGCAGAAAGGCTCAAATGGAATTCTAGTGGTCTTGCTTTCTTTTCATTGGGGCTCTAGCCCCGAAAACTCCCCTAAGCCTCCCTCCCTTCCTCTCAGCACGCCCTGGCCCCTGGCCGTCAAGCCCAGTCAGACCCAGGCTTTGGCTGGGGGAGCCCTGTGTGCCTCTACTGCTCTTGGTGAATAACAATGACCTCATTTGATCCAGGCTGGAGAAAAGCCCCTTCCCGAGGAGGCCGGGGAGGGGCAGCCACAGAGCAGAGATACCCGGGCCAAGCAAGCTGAAAATCAGAAGAAGAGCCAGGGGGAAGATAGGAGAGCACAGGCAGCCCGTGGGCAGCCCAGGAACCCTCCTTGGGTGACCCGTTCCACACTGGGGCAGCTCTCGACAGGGGAAACGCTTCCTTTCATGGAGATAAAAGCTGCCTCTGCAGCTTTCTCCATTACTCCTAATCCTGCCCTCCAGAAGCTCCTCATGTATCCGTGCACCGCCCCCCGACACCCCGAGCCTCCCCGTTCTGGATCCAGGCCAACCATCCCCAGCTCCTTCAAACATAAGGCTACAATTGTACTTGGAGGCATCAGACAGACAGTCTCAGGTCCCTCTCCTCCCACTCAGAGAGAGAGGATTTGTGGGATTGGGCAGGACCAGAGTCCCCCAGAAAAAAGGCCTGCCAAATAGTATGGAAGGATGAACAAGGACTGGAGTTGGGGTGGAGAGGAAAGCGGTGAGCCAGGCACCGGCCTCATCCAGAAGAGAGAGGGAACACCCTGGGGGCCAGTAGATAATGGCTACCACAACCAAGGCTGAATTCCAAATTCATCCCAATTCCCACCCCGCCCTGCCCCCCTAAATCGTAGACTTCAGATCTAGAACTGAAAGCGTCACAGCTGGGAGGGCTCAGCTCAAGAGCAAAGCAAGTAGAATCAAGAGAACAAAAGATGCACGCCTGGGGTAAGGTAGAAGGAAGCCCAGAAAGGCATAAGAACCCAGCTCAATACGATGACCAATTCTGACTTCAGATGGTGAAAACTATCCCTCTCTACTCCTAAGGGAGGTGGTAGACTGTGGGTACAGAATGAGGCATGCATTTTTAGACATTATCAATATTCCATTTTCTTTTGCTTAACTATAAATTATTTCTTTGTTATAAGAAAGGGGGAAGGGGCATCTAGGTGGTGCAGAGCATAGAGCACCAGCCCTGGAGTCAGGAGTACCTGAGTTCAAATCCGGCCTCAGACACTTAAACACTTACTAGCTGTGTGACCCTGGGCAAGTCACTTAACCCCAATTGCCTCACTAAAAAAGAAAAAGAAGAAGAAGAAGAAGAAAGGGGGAGGCAGGAAGTTATTAGATGTGATAAGGATGTAAAATAAGGCATCCATAAAACTTATTTTTTCCCCAAGTGCATCATATAAGAGACAGAAAACAATTGTGTTGTAAAAGGGGTTTGTGGGAGAGGCTGTTATTCAGTGGATGGGGATCTGTTTAAACTTCCTGAGGGAGGTGGCTTTTGTGTTGGGCTTTTGAAAGATGGTTAAGGAATATAGGGAAAAGGGTGAGGGAAGGCCTCCCAGGCCTAGGGAACAGCAGGAGCAAAGGCAAGGAGGTGTGAGAGTACAGAACATGCCCAGGGGGCAGATCAGTTCATCTAGAGAATTCTCTAGAATAGAGAAATATGAGCTAAGACTGGGAAAAAAAAAAAACATGCTGCCGGACTGAGTAGGGCCTTGAACGCTGGAAAGCAGAGACTGAACTTTCCTCAGTGGACAAGAAGATACCACCATAGCCCGATGGCCCAGTGGATAGAGCCTGGAGTCAGGAAGATCTGAGTTCCAAGTTGATTTCAAATACTTACTAGCTATGTGACCCTAGACAAATCATTTAACCTCAGTTTCCTCAATTGAAAAATGGGGTTAATAATAGTACCTGCTTTCCAGGGATGTTGTGAAGATCAAATGAGATAATATTCACAAAGCATTTAACACAGTGTAAGGCTATGTCAGCATACAGTAGGCACTTAATAAAAGCTTGCTTCCTTTGACTGTGCTCCCTCCCGGCTCTGAACTTCCAGAATTCTGGTAAATCCCTTGGTCCTGAACAAAGGAGACTTGGATGAATGAATGGTGAAGTAAGGAGGAGGAGGAGGAACAACAGATATAAAGGGAAATGATAATAATAACCTCAGCCTGGGCCACGTTGAGTTTGAAGTGCTGATGGGAAGGCAGGACTTGCTCATCTCCAAAGAGGTGCTAGAGAAACAGATGGGGCTGGAGAAGGTCCCCAAGGGACACAGAGAAGGTGAAAGACATAAGAGGTCAAAGGGCTTTGTGAAAGGGCTGGGGGAAGGAGCGAGGTCAGGATACATCTGGAGACTTGAATCTTGGCTCCAGAACTTGCTTGTTGCGTGACCCATCTCTGGGCCTCTGCTTTCTCTTCTATAAAATGAGCACAGCAGTAAACAGACCGTGTATCTCCGTCACAGGCTATCGGAAAGGAACCCTGAAAGTGCGAACTGAACAGAAGTTCTTTTGGTCATAATGGAAGCAGGGGCTGTGGCCTGTGCTGAATTACCCTGGAGCAAGGGCTGGAGTTGGGGTGGAGAGGAAGGCCGTGAGCCAGGCACCGGCCTCATCCAGAAGAGAGGGGGAACACCCTCAAGTCAGAGCCCACGTCCTGCCCAGCCAAGGCCGGCCACAGAGAAGAGAGAGATGAGTTCTGAGCTATCCTTCAAGAGAGAGTGAGGACAAGGAAGCCCCCAGTTTGAGAGGCTGCAGCTGGAGAGGGGCCACAGGCGCCCACAGATTCTGGGGGCCTCCTGAGACCTCATCAAAGTGAAACCGCCCCCAGCTCCCGCCCCCACCCCCCATTCATGGCTACACTGATGCTTCAAATCTAAATAACGCTGACATTATTTAAATAAGGGGAAACCCCATTTTCATCTCTATTCAAGGAATCAGCGAGCCCATAACCGCTAAGTCGTCCTCGGGAGCCCCAAAGCAAGACGCACAACTTCTTACCTCGTTACAGTTTAATTAAGAATTATGTTGGATCAGCTCCTTTTTAATTATCACAGGGCCCAGATGACACCTAATCGTGTTTAGCTGGGGAGAGGAGGGGACGACCGGGCCAAGATGCGCATGAATGAATTTACAATTCCCTCTTTGGGGAACTTTAATAAAATTAGCCCTGCACGAGATGGAACAGGGATACAGAGAACTCGCAAACAGAACATTTGGCTTCTTCCAATTAGTGTCCACAGACAGAGAACTGGGAGAAGGTTGTTGGGGGCAAGGGGGGTGGGGGGGGATTAACGAGGAGGCAGCCCTGGCCTGGAGGTTGGAATCCTGCTCTCAGGGCCTCCTGGTTCTTCTGCCCCATTCCCCTGGCTTCTCTAGATGATTCGGCCTAATCTTTAACCCAGTCTGGGAAATAACAAGAAGAATGGATGGAGGACCAAAAGAAAGAACGGCTGAGCCCAAAGAGCTAGATTCAAATCCTCCCTGCCTGGGTGACCTTGGGTTAATCACATCTCTTCTGTGGGCTGCCTCTGTAAAATGAGGAAGCTGGACTCAGTGACCTGTCGTGTCTTTTCCAATGTTAGCATTTTCTTAACCTGTGAATGGAAAAGAGGCTTAATACATTTCATATTAATTACACCTAAATTGATAATATTTGGGGGGGGTGAGGCAATTGGGGTTAAGTGACTTGCCCAGGGTCACACAGTTAGTAAGTATCAAGTGTCTAAGGTAGAATTTGAACTCAGGTCCTCCTGAATCCAGGGCCAGTGCTCTATCCACTGCACCACCTAGCTACCCTAATATTGTTAATATTCATACACTTGACACCTGTCCAGTACTTTGTACACAGATGTGACCAGGATTGGAACTCAAGGCTCCTTACTTACCCCTAGCCCAACACCCCTGGCTGCCTCCTGTGGTCCCCACAAGCCTTCCAGCAAGCCTCCATGAATGAGTGCTAGGAAAGGCCCCTCTACCCTTTTTCTCCAGGCAAATACTGCAGAGTTTTGACCTCCCGGCAGACCTCTGAGTGTGAAACTCTCTCCCTTCCCACAAACCTCTGATCCACTGCATTCTAAGGCATTTTCCCCACCCCCACCCTGGCCATCTGCCTGTGTTCTAGCTCTTGGAAAAAGTGCTATTCTTTGTCTGAGCTTGGGTGCCTTATGGAGAAGCCAGGACCCTGAGAAACGCAGGGCAGGCGTGGAGGAGCAGCAAGCAGGGGGATCAAGGCACCTTTCCAGGGTGTCGTACCCCCTCACTCTACTGCAGCCTTCTTGGATTCAACAGCTCTGCAAGCTTTGAGTAATCACAATGGGGAGCATTTGTATAGTCCTTTACAAATTTGCAAAGCACTGTGCAATAGTATCTCATCAAAAGAATCGATGTGTTCATTTTAGAAAACATTTAGCACAGTGCTTGGCACATAGTAGATGCTACATAAGTGCTTATTCCTTTCCCCTTCATAGAATCATCACCACAACCCTGAGAGGCAGGTGCTATTGTTGTCCACATTTTATAGATAAGGAAACTAAAGCAAACAGAAGTTAGGTGACTTGCCTGGTCTTATACAGCTAGCAAGTGTCTGAGATGGGATTTGAACACAGGTCTTCCTGACTTCTCTGAACCACCTAGTTACCTAGGTGACTAAGTACCTACTATGCGCCAGATTGCTAGGCAACAGGGAAACAAAGGCAGAAATTAAATCATCTCAGCCATCAAGAAATTGACATTCTAGGGGGCATCTAGGTGGTGCAATGGATAAAGCACCAGTCCTGGATTCAGGAGGACCTGAGTTCAAATTTGACCTTGGACACCTGACACTTGCTAGCTGTGTGACCCTGGGCAAGTCACTTAACTCTCATTGCCCCGCCAAAAAAAAAAAAAAAGAAAAGAAAAAAGAAAGAAATTGACATTCTATTTGGAAGTATATAATACATGCACTAGAGAGTATGTCCCAACCAGCTTCTACCAAACAGTGTCAATTGTTAAATTTCAGTGTGAGCGTTCAACACCTCAGAAATGGGCAAATGCTGCAAATCAAAACTTGATTTATTGGGGGGGGGGGCTTTATTGTCTGTTAACACAGATTAAAAATGTGTCTTGCAGACTTGGTCCCCACCCCCACCCCGCCCCAAGAGCTGGTTGTTAAACATTTAACAGCACACCCTGCATACACTAAGTAAATACAAAGCCTGTACAAAGTAAACACAAATTAATTGGAGTCAGGAAAACATAAACAGCTGGGAGATCAGAAAAAAATGCCTGATGTTGGGCCTGATACTTGAGCAGAATCCTGAAGATATTCTAAGAGGCTGAGGTAAGGAGGGAGAGCATGGGATCAGCCTGTAATAGAATAAGTTTGGCTGAAACACAGAGTGCCCCAGGGTCGGGGCAACGTGAGGAAATGATATTAAATCAGCCTGGAAATTTAGACTGGAGTCATCTTGTGAAGGGCTTCGCATGCCAAATAAAGTCAGTCAACATACCCGTATAAGCACACACCATATATGTGTGCTCATATACATACACATGCAATACATATCAACACACATGTGTACCACCTCTCTGAACATGTGTGTACTTGGGTGTTCTATACATGTATTGCAATACCTACAAACACATGTTTGTGCAACACGCATGCATATGCTTATGTACAAATTATGTATATGCTTATATACAAATATGTATCCAACACATATGAATACACTTATTTGCAACCTATATATAAATACATATATATAAACATAGTCTTTTATACTTACATTATATTATATTCATCATATACACATATACATTGTATACTTATATTCGTATATGCATACATGTGATTTATATAAATATGCATATTTGCAACATGCATACACAAATACATAGGTACACATGCTTACATTTGTAACACATGTAAATGGTCACATTGGCAAAATACATGATATGCATGCGTAATGCTATATAAACACACGTGTAATACATATAAATGTGTGCATGAACACATCTGTATAACACATGTGCACGCAGCCTTTTTTCTTTCCTTTTTTTTTTTTTAGTGAGGCAATTGGGGTTAAGTGACTTGCCCAGGGTCACACAGCTAGTAAGTGTTAAGTCTCTGAGGCCGAATTTGAACTCAGGTACTCCTGACTCCAGGGCCAGTGCTCTATCCACTGCACCAGCTAGCTGCCCCTCTATTTCTAAACATGTGTAAATATGTGTTTATCTACAAGCACATGTGATGCACATTTAAATATATGTGTATTTGCAACATACACATATAAAGTCACGTGGACATTGTGCTTATATGTGTATATATTGATGCATATATAAACACACATGTATAAATGTATGTTCACATATCCACATGTCATGCACACATAAACACACATGTTTATAACACATATAAACCATATCTAATTTATGCTTATACATATGTAATGTGTGTGAATACATCTATAATTGCAACCTACCCATAAACACATAATGCATATATACATATATACATACTCATGTAATACATATATAAATACAGAGTAAAGTATAAGAAGACTGGAAAAGGGGCAGCTAGGTGGCACAGTGGATAGAGCACCGGCTCCGGAGTCAGGAGTAGCTGGGTTCAAATCCTGCCTCAGACACTTAACACTTACTAGCTGTGTGACCCTGGGCAAGTCACTTAATCCCAATTGCCTCACTTAAAAAAAAAAAAAAAGACTGGAAAAGTGGAAAAGGGACAAGCTGTGAAGGGGAAAAAATGGAGCTCTGAGCTAATGGCCTCAATTTTCAGTGAAGTATGATGTGAGGTCCCCAGCTGAGAGGGTGAGGGAGGATAAAAAGGTTTGATGTAACCACTTTGGCCAGTGGAATTGCATTATTCAGGAAGGAACAAAAGGATTTGGGGGCAGCTAGGTGGCGCCAGAGTGCTTAGAGCACCGGGCCTGGAGTCAAGAGGCTCGTCTTCTGGAGTTCAAATCTGACCTCAGACACTTATGAGCTGTGTGACCCCTGGGCAAGTCACTTAACCCTGTTTGTCTCAGTTTCCTCATCTCCAAAACAAGCCAGAGAAGGAAATGGCCAACCACCCCAGTCTCTTTGCCAAGAAAACCCCAAAAGAGGTCACCAAGAGTTGGGTATGACTGAAACGACTGCTGCAGGAAGGGCCCATCTGATACCGTGTAATATACATTTGTAGGCGACTATTATATGACAGTTTCATTATTTTCTCTAACACTGTTTGACAGCACTACAAATAGGAATAGAAGAGGTAAATGGTGGGACTAATCCAAGGCTGTGGTTTAGCAAGGTGTGATCAACCATAGGAACAAGGAGGCTCGAGAGTCAAGAGTAAAAAATAGTGTAGAATTGAAATTATTCACCAAGGGTGGCAGGGGAGTGGAGGACAGACGGAGACAGAGAGAGAGAGAGAGAGAGAGAGAGAGAGAGAGAGAGAGAGAATAAAGCCAGTGTAGGAGTGTTGGCCTAGAAGAGAACTGAAGGGAAGGAGAATTGGAGATTGAGGTGAACGTGAAGGACAGGTAAATGAAAATATGGAATGATAAAAAATTGTGGTGGTCTCATAAAGGAATTTCAGAATTGATGAACATGGAAATGGGCATTTGTGGGTGATGGTGAGATCAAGTATATAACCATCTCTGTGAGTCTAGGAGATGGTCTCTGGAGTGCTAGAGAAGGCCCTGAGGTGAAGGTCCAAGATCCAGGGCTATTCTAGAGTTCTGAGAAAACCTTAGGTTGAAGATGGTGGCAGGAAGTTGGTTCATGCCCCAAGGGCTCTGGGAAAGCCCTGGGACAAAGATGATGGTCTGGGAGCAATTGTCCAGGATACAAAAGAATCTTTTTTTTAAAGAATTTTTTTAATGCTAGAGTCAATGGTTGCTTGGTTGGTTGTTTGTTTGGTTGGTTGGCTGGTTGGTAGGTCAGTCGGTCAGTCAGTCGGTTGGTTGGTTATTGTCCTTTCTTCTCAAAAAGGACCAAAATGACATCATTATGTTGGCATCAAGGTACAATGTGTTCGACTATGGTTGATCAAACCAACACAAGCTTGGAATGCTCTACTACAGGTTGGGCACAAATGGTTCACATGAACATTTGGAGGGGGGAGATGTCTCTAAATTTGCGCATCTCACATCCTCAATAGGGTCCTGTTGAAGCTTCTTTAGCAGAAGAGACATGATATAACCTTCACTGTCAGTCTTTACCCTTGGAGGCAGATTTCACCTGCTAGCAAAGGACATGGGTGCTATCTCTAGGGTCATCTCCAGGTCCTCCAGCCAGAGCCCAGAGCATCTGTCCCCCAACCAGCTTCAACCCTACAGTGATCGGTGCTTTTATTATTGTGGGACCTTCTTCCCTCATGCAGATCCCAACCATCTCTCCTGAGCTGCTACAGCCAGAAAATTCCTTAAGCTTGCAGCCAACCTTGTGCAGAGCCTTGCCATTTTGTTGGGTGGGGTAAGGCCAGGACGGCAGATGCTAAATGGGGGCAGGGCAGGGCAGGGTGAGGATGCTGGACAACCATTTCTCCAGAAAAAAATATATACAAGACATACTTTTAAATTTAATTTGCATTAACATATTCTCCTTTCCTTTCTTCTTTTTTTTGGGGGGGAGGGAGGCAATGAGGTTAAGTGACTTGCCCAGGGTCACACAGTTAGTAAGTGTCAAGTGTCTGAGGCTGGATTTGAACTCAGGTCCTCCTGAATCCAGGGCCGGTGCTCTATCCACTGTGCCACCTAGCTGCCCCTCTCCTTTCCTTTCTTAAGTCTAGACCAACAACAAAATGATAAATCAAGTCCTGATATGTAGCATTTGCCAATTTTCTGAGATGTAAAGTTCATGCTAAAAATTGAATGATCGGTTTGAGTGAGTTCCAGCACAGCCCTGGTTATAATCCCTGTCCAGCCCTAGTCCAGCATCCTCATATAGCGGGTATTCAGTAGGTGCTTAATGACAGCAGGAGGAAGACTTTCAGCCTCAGAGACCATGCAGAAAGATGTCCCCATCGACTCTTCTCTCTCCAGTGAGAGGGCTGAGGTTATAGGGACCCCAGTAAGCTAAAGGACCCCTGCCCATTTCTTCAGTTGGTCCTATTGAGATTCGAATACCCCGGAACAATGAGAAAACAGGACTGACTGCAAGGCTACCTCATTTGTGAGCAAGAGAAAGGAAGAAATGTTATTTACAGTGAGGTAAATGACCCAAATCAAAGGCTCGAGGTGTAACTTGGCAACTGGATCATCCTGGCGGCCCAAAAGAGCCGAGGGAGAGGAGCGTGATTTCTCATTTATGCAACCCATCTACTGAGAGCACAGGGGTAAGGACCAATGTTCTCTCCTCGAAGAAGATGATAATCCCCCTTAATGGCTTGTGTTTCTGCTTCCCTGTCTGCTGGTAAAGCTAATGCACGGCCTGGCTTTGATGGCTAGTTCACTTACCGATGGCTCCAAAGGGATTTGGGAAACTTTGCACATCACAGTTTAGAAGGGACAGGCTCTCAGCAAACACTTTGATCAAGGAAAGAGCCTAACATCACAATGATGTGAGGGCTTTGTCCTGTCTCCATGTCCCCCCCAAAGACACCCACAGGGAGTCTGCCCAACATCATGGGGATGGGGTTTGTCTCCTCTCTATATCTTGACATTGTTTGGGTACAGAGGAGAGCTGGTAGGAGTGTATTTAACAACCAGTTCTTGAGTGTGTCATGTGACACACTTTTAAGTTGAATCCGTATTAACATTTTCTCCATCACTTTCTTAAATCTAGACAATTAACAAAATAAATCGAGCCTGGATTTGTAGTTTGCCTGTTTGAGTTCTAAACGGGTGTGCACACACAAACATTTAACAATCAGCTCTCAAGCTGGTTGGAGCTGACTCCGGCTGTGGGTGACACTGCAGGGCAGGGAATTGTGACCAGCGGCAAGTCTTCTTTGGCAAACAAGTTGATTAGTAAGATTTTATTAAGAGCTTAATATGTGCCACCTATTGTGCAGATATGCTACAAAGAAAGGCAAAAACTGTCTCTGTAAGGGAGGACATTTAAAGAAATCAGTGCCCCGGGGCAGCTAGATGGCACAGTGGATAGAGCACCGGCCCTGGAGTCAGGAATACCTGAGTTCAAATCCGGCCTCAGACACTTAACACTTACTAGCTGTGTGACCCTGGGCAAGTCACTTAACCCCAATTGCCTCACTAAAAAAATAAATAAATCAGTGCCTGCAAGAGCCATACACAGTAGATGGAAGGACCGAATCATTAGAACCGCTCCTGTCATGGACTTTGCCCAACACCTGAGGGAGCTCTGGGGTAATCATTGATCTTCCCGACTCTGGCTCTGGCTTTTAGGGAAGTGGCTGCACTCCCCCTCCTCTCCCCCCAGCCCTGGCCCCTCGCCCTCTGCCAGCGATGTGGCTGTTCTCTGTCTAGAGGTCGGGGCAGATTATCGAATCCAGGATAATTCTGTGCTGTGGACCCCACTCGCATTCTGGCAAAGGCCATGGAACTTTTTTTGAATAGCCTGATTGAAGGAAATGCTAAATTCCAGCTAAAGGTTAGTGAAAATAAAGATGTGATTGTTTTCCTATCCGTGTTCAAGGACCGCCTAAGATCTCTCCATGGACTTCTTCAGGGTCTGCTGATCCCAGTTTAAGAACCCCTTGATCGGGGGCAGCTAGATGGTGGATAAAGCACTGGCCTTGGATTCAGGAGGACCTGAGTTCAAATCCAGCCTCAGACACTTGACACTAGCTGTGTGACCCTGGGCAAGTCACTTAACCCTCACTGCCCTGCAAAAAAAAAAAAAAAAAAAGAACCCCTTGATCTAAACAGATCATTGGCCTCCAAGCTACGTAGGGAAATCTCTCCTGATCCCACTTCTATTGCATTTGTGCTAAGGTTAAACACAGACATTCTTGCGTATGGATGTTTGAATCCAAATATTAGAAATGACTCAAAAGAGGTTAATTCCAACCCTCTGATGGCAGCCCAGAAGCCGAAAGTCTCCCAATTCCGATGCTCCAGTCTTTCCAATGGGGAAACAATAAGGGTATTCTAACTCCTGACCAAAACTGTCCAAGTATCTCAGCAGCCACACTGTCCACTGTTGGACTGATGGTTGATCCAGTGCAGGAATCTCAGAGTAAGCTGGCAGTTTCTGCCTATGCAGCAAGGTTTCTCAGTTGTCAGAACACTGGACCTGGAGTCAGGAAGACCTGAGTTCAACTCCAACCTCAGACACTTATAAGCTGTGTGACCCTGGGCAAGTCACTTAACTCTGCCTAAGAGACAGCTAGGTGGTTCAGTGGATAGAGCATTGGACCTGGAGGCAGAAAGATCTGAACTCAAATCCAGCCCTTGGGCAAGCCACTTGTCTTCTGTCTGCCTCAGTTTCCTCATCTGTAAAAATAGTGGAGATAATAATAGCATCTACTTCCCAGAGTTGTTGTGAGGATCAAATGAGAGAGTAATTTGTAAAGTGCTTTGCAGAACTTTTAAATGCTAACTAGAATTAAATTGTGATTGTTACATATAATAATAATTACACATAACAATATTTTATTATACATATATTTCATTATCTTCCGAATATTATTTCTACCTTTATACATGTTTTATGTCTATATTACACATATTAGTATACACCTGTTTTATTACAATTCATTATTATTATTATTCCCTAGGGCATAGTACTAGGGTACTATGACTAAGGGGTCTCCACTCCCTCCTTTCAGGTGAGTCTTCTTCCTATTTCTCTGTCACTTCAGTCCCAGTCTGTCAAACTTCCCCAGGGAAGGTCACCATTGCCTGATATCAGGTGAGGAAATACACCATTTTCTCTCTCCCAATCTCAAAGTGTGATTCTAAATGTGTGGTTGCCTTAAATTAGAAGCTTTAGCACCAGTCTTTGGGCATTAAGCATTTATTAAAGCATACCAGGTATTCATGTGGAGTTTAGAAAGTTAAGAAAAGGCCTATCTAGCCTAGAGTTCCAGCCTGGTTGGGTTCTTCCTCAAGTCCTCTGCCATGAGCCTGCTTCAACCATGAACTCCCCTCAAACTGCGTGTGGAAGCTTTTTATAGGTCTGGAGCAGAGGCGGTCCTTACACACTGCTTCAAGCTGATTGGTTAGTGTCATCCAAATCCATTGGTTCACTGGACTTGGAGGTGGTCTCTTTGAGTTCAAAGTCCTTAGCTTCTGAGAACAATACCTTCTTAAGGGCTGGCCAGGTGTGTTTACAATCTAATTAACATTAAGTAAGCTAATCAGCAAAGTCAATCACTCTCACTTAATTCAATCAGTTTAGATTAATCTCCAGGTGAGCCTTTGAGTATCTGCCAAATCCCATTGTTTTCTCACAAAAGAATATTCCCAAAGTGTGGGTAGACCATGAAATCCCAAGGTGTGGCTCCCTATCCACCATACTGCCTAGCTGCCTGAAGTGGGAGGAATATATTCCATCTCTGCCACAGGGAAGTCAGAGCCCCTATACCAGTCACACTTACTAGCTGTGTGACTCTGGGCAAGTTGCTCTCCCTCTTTGAGCCTGTTTCCTTATTGGTATATTTATTGTTTTTGTTTGTTTTGTCTTGTTTTGGTATAATTGTTTGGAAATATCTTTACAGATCTTTTTCATTTTGTATTTGTTTTGTGTGTGTGTGTGTGTGTCCTAGTTTGAGCTTTAAATATCTCACCCACCCTCTAGCCAAACTTTTATGTTTGTGGGGTTTTTTGTTTGTTTTTGTGTCAAGTGTCTGCGGCTGGATTTGAACTCAGGTCCTCCTGAATCCAGGGCAGGTGTTTTATCCACTGCGCCACCTAGCTGCCCCCTCTAGCCAAACTTTTAAAAATTGTCTTTCCACTTGCACCACCTGCCTCTCTGGTCTCTTATAGGGAGAGTGCTTTGTTAGTGGTAAAAGGCTGGAAAATGGGGGCTGTTATCCTCATTATCATTATCCCTGCTAACATTTATATGGCCCTTTAAAGTTATCAAATTGCTCTCTACCCATCATCTCATCTGAGCCTCACAGCAAGCCTGCCAGATAGGTGCAACAGGGATAGTTGTCCTATTTACTAGGCAAGGAAACTGAGAGTCAGAAAGATGGCTTTCCCAGGGTCATGTAGCCAACAAGTATCAGAAGGGGGATTTGAACCCAGATTTTCCTGACTCAGAGCCCAGCACTCCATGTACCGTTACTGATAAAATGAAAGGTATCACACATAGGATTGCCTGATGGGCCTGGGACCTGGGTGTTTCTAAGCCTCCCTCGACCTCCCCAGCCTAACAAGGCGGTCAGTCAGTCTGGTGTCAATGAGTTCCCAGACAGGAGAATATAATTAGCTCTCCCTCGTCTCTGGTCCCATTCGTTTTCCTCTCCTTCTGCTTCCTCTCCCCGAACTCCCTCCCCCTCTAGGCCAGTCTCTAATTCCTCCGCAGGATGAGTCAGCCACCAGCCGCAAGAACAACCTGCTATAGAGAACACAGACTACACGCAGGAGAGCCCAGACAGCCTGGTGGGCTGGCAGCTGTAAGGCAGCAGGCAGACGGGAGGGAGGGTCCGGTGTGGAGCATTCCGGAGGCTGCTCTCCATGCCAGATGGAGCCATTTGCCCAGGATGATGGAGCTGGGTCAGGCCAGCTCCATGAGGACATCTCACTGGGCAAGCCTGAGATTCCTCTGCTCAGAGCCCCTCGGCTGTCGGGGCCCTGAAAGGAGGTGGGGGGTGGGGCTTCTGTGAGACAGCCTGAGAAGGAAAAAAGGCCCGAAGTGGGAGGCAGCAGCCCTGGACTCAAAGCTTTTCAAAATGAAAGGCCCTTAAGAATCATTTAGTCTCTTCATATTATGAAGGGAGAAACTGAGGTCTGAGGCAGTCCATCACTATGATTAATTAACATAGTGCTTTCAGGCTTGATTGCATTGTTTTATTTGGGCCTCACAACAACCCTATGAGGCAGGTGCTGTGACTGTCTGCATTTTACAGATGAGGAAACTGAGGCTGAGGTTAAGCTACTTAGTTTAGATCACACAAAGACAGACAGACAGATGATGATGATGATGATAGATAGATAGATAGATAGATAGATAGATAGATAGATAGATAGATAGATAGATAGATAGATAGGTTGGTGGATGTACAAATAGACAGACAGATAGACATACACGGGTTGATGAATAGAGAGATAGATGGACAGAGATAGACAGATAGAAAGACAAACAGACAGACAGATGATATATAAACGGACAGACCAATTGATGGATAGACAGACAGATAGATGGATGGATGGAAGGATGCACAGATGGATGGATAGATAAATCATTTAACAAGTGCTTCCTATGTTCTAGGCACAGTGCCACCCAGCTAGTTAAGTATCTGAGGCAGGTTCCAAATTCAGGTCTACCTGACTCCAAGTCCAGGGCTCTTTCTCACAGCAAGAATATGCTCACTTCTTTCCTGTTTCATCTGCTCTTCTGCCCTGACACATATCTCTCTGTTGCCTCTTGTTACTAATCACTTACCATGCCTCCCTCACACTAGGACCACAAGCATCTTCTCTCTTTTTTCTCTCTCTCCTTTGAGTCCTGGGGCTACCACTGACAAGCCATGGGATCCTACCTAATCACTGACAATGTATTTCCCCTTGCAGGAAAACTCTGTGCCTCCATCATCAGTGCCTATGCTCCTACCATGATGAACCCTGATGAGGTCAAAGAAAAATTTTATGAAGACCTAGAGACCCTCATCATCAATGTGCCAAAAGAGGATAAACTGATAATCCTGGCTTTAGTGCTAGAGTAGGCTCAGACTACCCAGACATGGCAGGCTGTCCATGGGAGGAATGAAGTTGGAAAGATCAGGAGCAATGGTCACTTACCACTGAAGACTTATGTATCTCATGACCTTCTCATCACCAACACTGTCTTCCACTTACCTAAACACAATAAAACTTCATGGATGCATTGACATCTAATAGACTATGTGATTGTAAGTAAAAGAGACAGGATGTGAGAGTGATGACAGATATGTGTGGCACAGAGTGTTGGACTGATCATAGACTTATCCTCTCCAAGCTAAATATTTGCATTCAAACAAAAGGAGTGACTCCAATGCAAAATAACTACAAGGAGACTGAATGTCAACAGATCAGAGTGCTTCTCTGAACAATTTGTTTCTAATTTGGAGGGAAAGTTAAGCTAACACGTGGTTGGCAACAGTGAAGCGGAAAAGGAGTGGACAGCTTTCAGAGATTTGGTGTACAGCACTGCATATGCTCATCTGGGTCAAAGCAAATGCAAACATCAAGACTAGTCTGACAAAAATGATAGGAAAATTCAGAAACTCCTAAACGAAAAACGAGAACTCCACAGAGTTTACTAGTGGGATAGTTCATCCATCTCTAAGATGGCAGTATTTAACTCTATCAAAAGTAAAGAGAGATGCAGGATTCTTGACTCAGTAAGAAGACAGATGAAATTAGGCTTTATGCTCATAGCAACAATCCAAAGCACTTTTATGATGTCTTGAAGGCTATTTGTGGGCCAAAGACATCTCAACTACTGAGTGCTGATGGAGCCACATTAATTAGTGGCAAGGACATGATCCTGGAGGGATGGGCTGAAGACTTGTTCATCCATTACCCAATTAATGGACATCCCCTCAATCTCCAATTCTTAGCCACCATAAAAAGAGCTGCTATAAATATTTTTGTACAAATAGGTCCTCTTCCCCCCTCCCTTTTTTTATTATCTCTTTGGGATACAGATCCAAAAATGATATTGCTGGATCAAAGGGCATACACAGTTTTATAACCCTTTGGGAATGGTTCCAAATTGCTCATCAGAATAGTTGGATCAATTCACAACTCTACCAACAGTGCATTAGTGTTCCAGTTTTCCCCACATCCTTTCTAACATTTGTCATTTTCCTTTTCTGTCACATTAACCAATCTGATAGGTGTAAGATGGTAACTCAGAGTTGTTGTTGTTGGTTTTTTTTGGTGAGGCAATTGGGGTTAAGTGACTTGCCCAGGGTCACACAGCTAGTAAGTGTTAAGTGTCTGAGGCTGGATTTGAACTCAGGTACTCCTGAATCTAGGGCCAGTGCTTTACCCACTGAGCCATTTAGCTGCCCCTCAGAGTTGTTTTAATTTCATTTCTCTAAACAATAATGCTTTAAAGCATTCTTTGTCTGAAAACTGCCTGTTCATAGCCTTTGAATTCATTCTTACAAATTTGACTCAGTTCTCTCTATATTTGAGAAATGGGGTCTTTGTCAGAGATATTTGTAAAATTTTTTCCCAGTTTTCTACTTTCCTTCTAATTTTGGTTGCATTGGTTTTATTTGTACAAAACCTTTTAAATTTAATATAATGAAAAATAATATAATCAAAATGATCCATTTTACATTTTGCAATGCTCTCTATCTCTTGTTTGGTCCTAAATTCTTCCACTATCCATAAATCTGACAGGTAAACTATTACATGCTCCCCTGATTTGCTCATGGTGTTATCCTTTATGTCTAAATCCTTTACCCATTTTGACCTTATCTTGTTATATGGTGTAAGAAGCTGATCTATTCCTAGTTTCTGCCATACTGTTTTCCAGTCTTCCCAGAAGTTTTTGTCAAATAGTAAGTTTTTATCTCAGAACTTGAGGTCTGTGGATTTATCAAATACTAGATAACTATGGTCATTTACTACCGTGTCTTGTGTACCTAATCTAGTCCACTCATCCACACCCCCCACCTATTTCTTAGCCAGTACCAAATAGTTTTGATGATTACTGCTTTATAATATAGTTTGAGATCTGGTATTGCTAGGCTACACCTTCTTTCACAATTTTTCATTAATTCCCTTGATATTCTTGACCTTTTGTTCTTTATGATGAATATTGTTATTACTTTTTTAGCTCTATAAAATAATTTTGGTAGTTTGGGATAGAATAAGGAAGGTGGTGGTGATGGTAGTTGATCAAAGGATAAGTAAGCAATACTAGGGAAATAAAAATAAAACCAAACTACTAGATAAAATGAAACTGTGTGACACGCTGATTGCTGCCCTTTTATTAAGTAGCCTGTCTCAGTTCCATCACAAAGACTCATGCTGGTTTTATCTTTTGATGTATCCTTTTTCCCATCTAGGCTAATTATAACTGGTACTAGCTGTTTTTCCCTTTTCTCCTTATTCTTTCCTTCATTAGCTCCTCTTTTCCAGCAACCGACCCACATCTGGCCTGGATTTCCTTTTTCTATACGTGGAGGCTGATGTGCATGCCCATGGCAGGAAAAGGTAGGACAAGTCCAGCGATGCACATCTGCCTCAACAAATCAAACTTTGTAAACTTAAATAGAAACATCTTTTCCCTTAACATAGAGGAGATTATTCATCAAGAGCCTGGGATAACTGGCCTGGATCTGCATTTCCAGGAATTAAGAAATCTTAGACTCATCAAATTTTAGAGCTGGAGCGGATCTCAGAGATTATTTAGTGCAGCGTCTTCATTTCACAGATGAATAAGCAAACTCTAGGAGCTTGAGTGATTTGCCCAAGAGCTCACCCACCAAACCACAGAGCTGGTTCTAGGACTCTGTTTTCCTCATCTTGAGGATAGTGGCCTTACATTCAATTTACCTACTCAATCAGAAAATTTACACACATATGCAAAAGTTTCAACTTCACCCTCCGTAACCAAAAAAGCAAAGATTAATTTAATCTTAATGAATCAATTAATTAGTTAATTAGCCAATTAATTAATTTGTCCTATTCCTGCTGTCTATGCAAATAGATGACAAAGTCTCTCTCTCTCTCTCTCTCTCTCTCTTTTGGTGAGGCAATTGGGGTTAAGCGACTTCCCCAGGGTCACACACAGCTAGTAAGTGTTAAGTGTCTGAAGCCAGATTTGAACTCAGGTTCTCCTGATTCCAGGGCCAGTGCTCTATCCACTGTGCCACCTAGCTGCCCCGATGACAGTCTCATTTCAAGAGAAGGGAGCCTTTTCTCCCTCAAATTTTTCAAATGAAAATACTATGAAATACTAATTTTCATACTAAATTCAAAAAAGTAGCCCAGTTTTTTTCATCCGCCACTAGAAATAGATGAGAAAAGTTGCTAAATAAAAGTACTTATTGATTTGTAGAGGATCAAGTTCTCAACCACAGTATCCTTGCTTAGTTATTCTGTTTTATTGGTAGAATTTTTGTTGCCTAATTTTTCAAGCTGTTGGTTGAAAGTCATACCCATATTGATCCTAAAGTTAATTTTTATTTTCCTTCAATAAATGACAACAGTTTAATTTCTTTGTAGCTGTTACTGATGTAGCTTTCAGCTTGCTTAAAGTGTGTCTGATGTGCATTCCATTGGACATGAGAAATACGATGAAGTACAATGGCAGGAGAAAGGAAAGTCTGGTTTATTTTTTCAAAATATAAAACTTTGTACTTTGGATCCTGGCCAGGCACTGGTCAGACACAGCCTAAGCTAGGAGAAGTGTTGAAAACAACCCTCATCTTGAGTGTTTTCAAGTTCCTGGTGTTTGCTTTCACCTTTTTAACTGGGTTTGGTCATTTAAAGTTATGTGAGAAATGTCACTAAATTGTTCATTCCCTGGTACCTAGCGATCTACACAGAGAAGCAAGAAAGGAGAGACTGGGAAAATGAAGCTTCACCTCTCACCTGTCTCCAATGAGTACATGCAATCCTGCCTCTTCCAGAATGATACAGAGGACATAGAGAAATGTACATAATCACTATTCTAGGGCTAACGACATTACTGTGTTTAGGAATAGCCCGATCTGGGTGGGTTTGTTGTTGTTGTTTTGGTGAGACAATTGGGGTTAAATGACTTACCCAGGGTCACACAGCTATTAAGTGTCAAGTGTCTGAGGCCAGATTTGAACTCAGGTCCTCCTGAATCCAGGGCTGGTACTCTATCCACTGTGCCACCTAGCTGCCCCAATCTGGGTTTTGTTGTTGTTTGTTTGTTTGTTTTTTGTTTTGCAGGGCAATGAGGGTAAAATGACTTGCCCAGGGTCACACAGCTAGTAAGTGTCAAGTGTCTGAGCTCAGATTTGAACTCAGGTCCTCCTGAATCCGGGGCCAGTGCTTTATCCACTGCACCACCTTGCTGCCCTCTACCACCTAACTGCCCTCTCCGATCTGGTTTTGAAATAAAGAAACCCAAACTATCAATAGTCATGCTGTTTTTTTAAAATGCTCCAAATCATTGATAATAAGAGAAATGTAAATCAAAGCATCTCATACCCATCAGATTGGCAAAGATGAGAAAAGAAAAGAAAAACTACCCTTATTGGAAGGGATGTTGAGGAACAGGCAGACCGATGCATTGTGAGTGCGGCTATGAATTAGCTCAGCCATTCTAGAAGGCAGTTTGGAGGTATGCTCAAAAGGTGATTAAATTGCATTTACCCTTTGACCCAGCAATACCATTACTGGCAAAGAGATCAAAGTTTAAAGAAAGAGGAAAAGAACCTATATATACAAAATGTTTACAGCAGGTTTTTTTGATGGTGGTAAAAAGCTGAGAAACTAAGAGGATCCTTATCCCTTAGGGAATGACTAAAAAAAATTCTGGTACATGATGGTTACCATAAGAAATGACAAAATCCGTAGTTTCCGAAAAGAATTGGAAAGACTTATATGAACTGATCAATACAATGATGCAAGACAGTTCTAAAGGACTCATGATAAAAAATGCTATCCACCTCCAGAGAGAGAACCAATGAACTCTGAGTACAGATTGGAGCATACTTTTTCACTTACTTTATTTTTCTTGCTTTTTTGGTAACATGACTAATATGGAAATATGTTTTACATAACTTTACATGTATAATTGATATCATATTGCTTGCCTTCTCAGTGGGCAGGGAAAGGATTGGAGGGAGGGAAAGAATTTGGAACTCAACATTTTTTTAAATGGATATTAAAATTTTATTTTATGTTTTGTAAAAAGAATGGGTGGAGGGACAGCTGGGTGGCGCAGTGGTTAGAGCACCAGCTCTGGATTCAGGAGGACCTGAGTTCAAATCTGACCTCAGACACTTGACACTTACTAGCTGTGTGACCCTGGGCAAGTCACTTAACCCCAATTGCCTCACAAAAACAAGGGGGGGATGGGTGGAGCAAGATTCTAGAGCTGAGGAAAAAGGTGGAGGAAGACGTTTCTCAGAATTGGACTCATGACCACTATGTAAGACATCTCTCTCCCCCTCATTGTTATGGATTCTTTTAAGTTATTAAAATGTCAAAGGGGAAAAATATGAACTGATACAGAGTGAAATGAGAAGAACTAGGATATAAAAGAGCAATATATATATTAGCTCCTAGGTGTAATAGGGAGCCTGTGGAGTTTATGAATAGTCAAGTGACATGGTCAGATCTGCACTTGGGGATCACAATTTAAAAACAAATAGAGCATTATAACAAAAAACAATTTTCAAAAACTTTAAAACTTTAACTAATACAATGATGAATCAAGGTTCCCAAGGACCAGAAATGAAGCCCACTACCCTTTCCTGCCAGAAAAGTCATGGAATAAAGATGTAGAGCAAGACATACATTTTTGGACAATGCCAATTTAGGAATCTACTTTGCTTGACAATTTGCTTAACTATATTTGTTACAAAGTTTTCCCTTGTTTTGTTGCCTGGTCTCTCTCTTTTTTTAAGTGAGGCAATTGGGGTTAAGTGACTTGCCCAAGGTCCCACAGCTAGTAAGTGTCAAGTGTCTGAGGCCGGATTTGAACTCAGGTCCTCCTGACTCCAAGGCCGGTTCTCTATCCACTGTGCCACCTAGCTGCCCCAGGGCCCAGTCTCAAAGTCAATACTTGAGGATATCAATCAAGCAATGAGTCAACAATTATAAATCATACACACTGAACTAGTTCCTGGTGTGATGTTTAAAATCTAAATTGTGGTCGCCTTAAATTAGAAGCTTCAGCACCAGTCTTTGGGCATTAAACATTTATTAAAGCATAGAGGTATTCACAAGGACTTCAGAAGAAAAAAAAAATCCTACCTAGCCTAGAGTTCCAGCCTGGTTGGGTTCTTCCTGAATTCCTCCTCCGTGAGCCTGCTTTAATCAGGAACTCTCCAGCAAGCTGATTGGGGAAGCTTTTTATAGGTCTGGAACAGAGGTGGTCCTTACACACTGCTTCAAGCTGATTGGTTGGCATCATTGAGTTCACAGTCCGGCTTCTGAGAACAATACCTTCTTAAGGGCTAGCCAGGTGTGCTTACAATCCAGTTAACTTGAAGTAGGCTAATCAGCAGTCAATCACTCTCACTTGATTCAATCAGTCTAGATTAATCTCCAGGTGGGTCTTTGAGTATCTGCTAAATCCCATTATTTCATCACACTGGGGATACAAAGACAAAAGTAAAACAGCTCCTGCCCTTAAGGACCATATATTCTATAGAAGGAGTTGTACATATGTAAATATATATTAAAAATACAAAATAAATGGCAAGTCATTTTAGGGAAGAAGTACCTGCAGTCCTAGGAGAGAGCTAGGTGGATAGTGCTGGGCCTGGAATCCGAAAGCCCTAAATTCAAATCTGGCCCCAGGCACTGACTAGTTGTGTGACCTTGGGAAAGTCACCTAACCTCTGTCTCAGTTTCCTCACCTATAAAGTGAGCTGGAAAAGGAACTGGTAAAACACTTCAGTATCTTTGCCAAGAAAACTCCAAATGGTCACAAAGAGTTGTACAATGACTAAAAAACAACTGTACAACAAGAGAGGGGAATCAAGAAACATTTCATGTGGAATGTGACACCTCAGCTGAATTTTTAACAAAACTAAGAAGCAATGGTGAGGAGGGAGTGAATTCCAGGCATGAGGGACAGTCAGTACAAAGGCACAGAGATAGGATGGTTGGATCAAAGAGCATGTAAAAGGGAGGACTTGGATGATAAGTCTAGAAAGGTAAAAGGTGTCAAATGCCAGAAAGTGAAATATATTTTTGCTCCTATTGGTAAGAGGAGTTTACTGAACAGCTGAATGACATAGTCAGGAAAATCACTTTGGCAGAGTAAATAGAAAGAGACTTGAGGCAGGAAGGCCAATTGGGAGTCTATTGCAATAGTCCCTCCTGGCTGAAGAAAATTTCAAGGGCATCTAGGTGGTGCATGGATGGAGCACTGGGCTCTATCAGGAAGACTCATTTTCCTGAGCTCAAATTTGGCCTCAGACACTTACTAATTGCGTGACTTAAATGTTATTCCTTTGTCCAGAGAGAGGAAGAAAGATTTCTCCTGCTTCCTATACCCTGCTTTGACATGGCAAGATTATGTGATCCAGTTATTCATTCAGCTTCATTCCACTCTTATTCCTCTAATATCCAGATTTAAGAAAAGTTAAATGATCAGATGATTGTTTGAAGGTGCATCTTACTTTACAAAAGAACATTCTTGTATCACCATAGTAATTAGAGCTGTATAGAAAAATATAAACTTGTGCCAGGAAGCTGATAGAGTGGCTAAAGCTAAGTGGGTTAGTTGGAAATGTTTTCATATTGAATTGGAGTTTTCACCAGTGTTTTGAAGGCAGTGAAGGGGCAGAGTTTGGCAGACAGTATACTATATTTCAAATCCTCACCTTTTTAAGGTAAAAAATTATAGAAATCCAATTTAACTACATATAGCAAGTCAGGGATGAAAGAAAGGAATTTTGTTGTAATGGAACCCCCAGATAGTTAGTGGATTCATAAAAATGTAAGTAACTTGTGGGACTTCCAGCTAGGGCTTGAAATTTCCCAAATTAGGCAATGCTCCTGTATGACTATAGACTTCTAGCAAATATTTTTCAAAGTTCTATTTTTTTTTTTACTTGTGGATCATGTCTCACTCTTTGATTTGCAAGTTGGGAGGACAATCTAGTAGCTATTGATCTTTATAGCCATTGATCGATCAATTAACATCTAAGTGTTAATTGTGTTCCTAGGTGATAAGGATAAAAAGACAAAAACAAAACAGTGTCTAATCAACTAGGTTCATGTTTATGTTTTATTGGCAACTATGCATACCCACTTGTAATTTTTAATCATATCATTATTTTAATTTTACATGACCTTCATTTACAAATATCTCTTACCTGACCCCTGTTCCAAGAGTCATAACTTGTAACAAAGACAGCCAAACTAATCAACACAGTAGCCATGACTGATGGAGTATGTTCCCCTGCCTTTTTGAAGAGAGAAGGGTACATATTCTCAACTCTGCTCTGAAGCCAACCTTGCACATTTTATAATTCAAGTTCAGTTATTTTTTTAGTTATTCTTTACAGTGACACTGTTGTAGTTATTATATTTTATGGGGTTTTTTAAAATTTTGTTTATTACATTCAGATGCTTACTAGCTGTGTGACCCTGGGTAAATCTGAATCAGTTGATAAAAATCTTCCTATGCTTCTCTCAATTCTTCATATTTGTTTTTTCTATATGACATAGTCATATTATTACCAAGATACCACAATTTATTTAGACATTCCCTAATCAATGAGCACCCGTGTCTCCAGTTTTTTGCTACCACAAAAAGTAGTACCATCACCACCAGAAATTAGAGGTTCTGAGGCAGCTAGGTGGTACAGTGAGTAGAGCACTGGCCCTGGAGTCAGGAGGACCTGAGTTAAAATCTGGCCTCAGACACTTGACACTAGTTGTGTGACCCTGGGCAAATCACCTAACCCCAATTGCCTCACCAAAAAAAAAAAATTAGAGAGTCTGCTTAAGGAGCCCAGATTTTTTGTTCACTGTAGACAATGCAAAAAGATGGTAGAGCCAGAAATGCAGGGCAACAAAATTTCGGTACCTATCAAATACCTAGCAAGACATGACCTGGTGGCTATATCTATATATCCATCAATCAACACTCATTAAGCACCTACTGTGTGCCAGGCACCACACTAAGTGCTGAGGTTACAAAAAGAGACAAAAGATAGTCCCTTGCCCTGGTGGAGCTTACACTCTAAGGAAGGAGACAATGTGCAAATAAATCTATACAAAGCAGGATAAATAGGAAATAATTAACTGAACAAAGGGACTGGAATTAAGAGAAGCTGGGAAAGCCTTCCTGTAGAAGGTGGGATTTTAGTTGAGACTTGAACCCAGGGAGGTCAGTAGTGGGAGTAGAGGAGGGAGAACATTCCAGGAATGGGAGACAGCCAGAGAAAATGCCCAGAGCCAAGAGAAGAGATTGTTCATGGAAGAGCCAGGAAGTCAATATCATCATACGGCAGAGTTTGTGTGGGAGAGTAAGGAACCAGGAGACTGGAAAGGCAGGAGGGGCTAAATCAGAAGTGCACCATCTTTCATGGACTGACAAGTAACAACAAGCCCTTTGGCTACAAATACAGACTCCAAAGTATCCCTGAGGATCCAACAAATAGGCCCTACTGAAACCGGAGCATTGTCGCGAAATGAATGGTCACTTGCAATCTCTCGGCTATAATGTTGTTCCAGGGAAGAGTAAGAACAGTTTTTAATAAGCGTGCCCACATTAAATATTGGTAATCACCAAGCTACATTGGATGAAAGGCTTTCAAAATATAGACACCTTGGGGCAGCTAGGTGGCACAGTGGATAGAGCACCAGCCCTGGAGTCAGGAGGACCTGAGTTCAAATCCAGCCTCAAGACACTTGACACTTACTAGCTGTGTGATCCTGGGCAAGTCACTTAACCCTCATTGCCCTGCAAAAAACCAAACAAACAAAATATAGAGACCTAACAGAAGAAATCACTATCGGATGGAATGGGGTGAGGTACATAGTTCTTGCTTCATCCTATCTGCTACTGGGGTCATTCCTGAGGTGTTTTCTGGGAACCCACAGAAGACAAGCCTACATCCCAATAATTTTACTCAATTTTTAAAAATAGTCATTTTTTCTACCTATGAACTAGTTTGAAGAATATTAATTATACCCCAGTTCTTTTTGTTTGGTTGGTTGGTTTTTTTGCAGGGCAATGAGGGTTAAGTGACTTGCCCAGGGTCACACAGCTAGTAAGTGTCAAGTGTCTGAGGTCATATTTGAAGTCAGGTACTCCTGAATCCAGGGCCTGTGCTTTATCCACTGTGCCACCTAGCTGCCCTCTTGAAGAACACTAATTATAAAAGAATAATAACAAGATAATGACTTGTCCCGGGAATATTTCTATCTGAACTCATTTTTTTAAAAGTGGAGAATGAGATCATAATTCTAAGAATAATAGCTTACCATTTTACAGCATGTTAAGGTTTGTAAAACACCTTGGGGCAGCTAGGTGGCACAGTGGATAGAGTGCCAGACCTGGAGTCAGGAAGACTCATTTTCCTGAGTTATAAAGGGGCCTCAGACATTGACTACCTGTGTGATCTTGGGCAAGTCACTTAACCTTGTTTGCCTAAGTTTCTTCATCTGTAAAATGAACTGGAGAAGGAAAGGGCAAACCACTCCAGTATCTCTGCCAAGAAAACCCCAAATGGGGTCACAGAGAGTCAGACACAACTGAAAAATGACTCAACAACAACTACAACAAAACACCTTACATAGGTTTTCTCATTTGATCCTCACAACAACCCTGTGAGGTAGGTGCCATCATCACTCTCATTTTATAGAAGAAGAAACTGAGGCTCAGCTTGGTTAAGTGATTTGCCCAGGGTCATACATCTGGTAAATAATGGAGGCAGGATTCAAACCTACATCTTCCTGAGTCCAAGTCCAGGAGGCAAACTGCTGCAGAATTATCAAAAATAAAGCAATCTCTACTCTCAGGGATCTTACATTCTGCTGGCAGAGGAGAGGAAAAGGCTTAAAGTATTCAGATTCTAAAAACAAGATGATTTGAGGATGCAGAAAACACTAAAAACTGGACAAGGCTTCAAAGAGGAGGTGACAGCCGAGTTGAGCTTTGAAAGATAAAAGATTCTGAGAGGAGAGACTAGAACAGCATGCCTGTCAGGCTTGGGAGATGCTCATGCAAATGCATGGAGGTAGGAGATGGAATATCGAGTTCAGTCAGGAGATATTTGTTCAGATTCTCCTGCCCCTACTCCTTCATTCCCTACCCCTACAGAGACCAAGAGTATTGGCAGTGGGAAGGAGGAGCAAGAAGAAAAGTCAGGGCTTCGAAGAAGGAACTTGCTATAGCTTCCAATAGGTAATGTTCCTTCTACTCTGCCCCTGAAGTCCTCCACCCCAAAGGCCCCTGAAGTGGAAACCAACCCAAACTCTCAGCCAGAGTTCAAAAAAGCAAAGTCAATTCTTCACGAGTCCTTTTGGGGTTTTCTTGGCAAAGATACTAGAGTGG
Source organism: Dromiciops gliroides (assembly GCF_019393635.1). NCBI lineage: Eukaryota > Metazoa > Chordata > Mammalia > Microbiotheria > Microbiotheriidae > Dromiciops > Dromiciops gliroides. The sequence goes on along the minus strand of NC_057861.1, from coordinate 66,170,778 downwards.
ATTGCATTTCCTTCTCCAGCTCATTTTACACATAAGGAAACTGAGGCAAACAAGATTAAGTGACTTGCTTAGTGTCACATAGCTAGTAAGTGTCTGAAGCTGGATTTGAACACAGGAAGAGAAACCTTCCTGACTCTAGGCCTGGTGCCACCCAGCTGCCCTATAGGTCAATTCTACCCCAAAGGAAATAAGGCAAGAACCAAATGGAAGAGCAAAATGTAGGGACAAAAGCTGACCCAAAACCTAAGAAAGGCAGCAGGGAAGGAGAAACCTATGGACCCAACAAAAGGATATAAAAGGAAAAGAAACAGAAAAAACTGACCAAGCAGGGAACAAAGTTAACAGAACTGAAGAAAACGGAGAAACAGGAGGAGGACCCAGGCCCTGATTCAGCAACAGAGAAAGAAAAATGCCTTCCACCAATTTCTTCTATCAGGGTTCCCTGGGACCTCTCTTCTCACACTCTCTTTTTTAAAATTTATTTATTTTTATTTTTTTCACACTCTCAAGAGGAACATTTTTATCAAGTCTTTTGTAAATGTAAAATTTGTAGTTGCTTTAGGAACACGACTTGGGAAAAGGAGGGGAATCCCACCTCACCCCACTTTAAAAAACCTGTTTATTTCCATGTAAGAGCATTGTTTAGAGGTGAAATCAGGTGTAGTTTATTTATCTTTCTGTACAACCCGAAATTAATGACGTGTTGACTAAAGGAGTCACCGGCCTTCTAGTGCGCAGCAGACGTGACGTTCCCCGGGCAGTTTTTATATTATACTAAACGAAGCATAACACGGTTCACAATTTGGAGTCACGATCATACATTTTAATGTCTTATCGCTTTAATTACCTATCCTCCGTCTCCATTTGGTCTTTCAGTACAATTATTTCCTAAATCAAACCATGCCCCCACAGTGAAACTCTCTTTCTGAATTGTGTGCTCTCTGGGACATTGTCATCTTTCAGTGGCAAGAATACAGTGGGTTTTTTTCTCCACTATAATTCATGGTTTAGGATACTCCCTTCCCCCTTCCCCCTTCCCATCAAGCTCTGGTCTCACATAAACCAGGTCTGATCCTAGTGGGGATGGGTACCTCCTTTTTATCTCTTTATTGCCCCCCTTTCAAAGTTTACTCTGAAAAATCTCCAAACATACCTTATGTATGTTGCATTGTGCCTGGGTTTCCATAAATGTGTATAATAGGGTATTCAGCTCCTATACAAGCATTCAGGATAACAAATGCATATTGGGTAGAAAATAGTCTATATTTCATTCTACAAAAGATGCAGAACTATTTATGGCTCAAGTATCCTCTCTGGTGGATACTACTTTTCTATTAAGGTTGTAAGGGTCCTCTAGACTCACCAAAACCCCATAATTTGGACCTGTGGTCTGCTGGAGTAGGCTTGTACCAACTCAACAGAGCTGATTGTTAAATTTCCAGTGGGAACATTTACTCCTTAGAAATTGACAAATACTATAAATCAGGACTTGATTTTTTATTTTGTTGATTTCTAGACTTAAGAAAGTGATGGAGAAAATGTTAATAATGCTGATTAAACTTAGAAGTATGTCACGTATATATATTGTCTCCCTGCAAAGAGCTGTTTGTTAAATATTTACCAGCACATTTTTGGTTTGGACTCTCTTTGGAAAGGAATTGCTTGCAGGGCAAAACTCTAACATTCTAATGAAATCCATCTCTCTGACAAGGTCCTGCATAGATCTTTTAAGAGTGATGGTGACACCTAGTGGTTTAGACTCCCAAGAAGATAAGTATACTTTTTTTTTTTTTGAGATATTTTATTTTTTCCGTTACATGTAAAGATAGTTCTCAACTTTTGTTTATACAAGCTTTACAATTTCAGATTTTTCTCCCTCCCTCCCCTCCCTCCCCCCTCCCCTAGACAGCAGGTAATCTGATATAGGTTATATCTATATATCTCTATACATATAGATATAGATATAGATATAGATATAGATATACACACACATATATATATACACATAATAACATTAATCCTATTTCTGCATTAATCCTGTTACAAGAGAAAGAAGGATAAGTATACTTTAAAGCTGTTGGAAAGATGATGAGGTACTGTCTGAATAGCTCCCAATGATAGTGGAAGGTGTGGTACCAAGATTCAGACCTCTCGTGGCCCCTTGTCTCTATTTAGGAACTCCCTTTTTCTAGAAAGACAGGTCCCTGAACTCTTGAACTCCCAAGGCTAGAGCTGCCTGAGAAATTTCTCTTCTCTGGTTACAAGCTTAGATTTCAGAATCACACTAACCCAGAGGGTCTCTCATCCTTTAATGAGGAGGTAGGGGTTCAGGATGACATTACCCATGAACCTGCTTCTTGGCTCATGTGAGCAAGCATGTATCTCTGCAGGAATTCTGGGTATGCCTAAATGCTGCCTTCTCCTGAAGGTTTCTAGGTAGGTGATAGGGAAGGGGTAGGGGTGGGTGAAGGGTAGGGGTAAGGGGTAGAAGGTTAGCTTCTTGCTCTTAACTACACTCCTGCCAAGTGAAAAAAGTGAGAGAGAATAAAAATGACTTGTTCTTGGTCAGCTCACTGTTACCAGCTAGCACCAAGGGTGACTCCTCCGCTAAGAATCCATTGTCCCCAAAGTCCCAGCCAAACACATAATCTGAGTGGTAGCCCCAGTCACGGAGATTTACTCAGGAGTTGCCTGTTATACTCCACAAGATGCCAGTAGGCATCCTCTATGGGGAGAAAAGTATGGAGAGTTAAAATGATCAGGGAACTCTCCTCACACTGATAACTTTGTTAATGTGGTGTGAACATCTTGGAAAATGTTATCTATCAGATGTGAAATGAGTGTGATTTTATTAAATAGAGAATTAGTGGAACTTTGTAGGAAGCCAAACAAGCTGTCCATATTCAAGATATTGGCTCTCTTTTTAATACTTGCATTTCAAAAATGTATTACTTGTTTATAGTATGAGGCAGCTGGCGGCACAGTGGGTGGAACACTGGGCCTGGAGTCAGGAAGACTTGAATTCAAATCCAGCCTCAGACATTTACTAGCTCTGAGACCTTGTGCAAGTCATTTAACTTCTATTTGCCTGAGTGTCCTCAAAAATTGAGATAATAATGGCACCTACTTCCCATGGTTGCTGTGAGGATCAAATGAGATAATATTTGAAAAGCCCTTAGCATATAGTAGGCACTTATTAAATTCTTCTTTCCTTCCTCTCCCCTACTTGTGTACTAACTACCAAACAAGAATCTTGGCTAACTTTTTTTAAGTTCAGTTTATCTGGAACAAGGAATATGTGAAAGAGAATAACATGAGAAAAGCCTGGAAAGATAAGGGGGAGTCAGACTGTGGAGGGCCTTAAATGCCAAGCCGAGGACTCTATAATTTATCCTGTAGGCAATAGGGAGCCATTGAAGATTTTTGAGCAGGGGAGTGGCATGATCAGCCTTAAGTAAATTATTTTGACAACTGCATGAAAGATGAATTGGCAGCAGGAGATCAATTTGAATGCTGTTGCAATATTCCAGGTTAGAGGTGACAAGGGCCTGAGTGAAGGTTGGGACTGTATTAATACAAGAGGGGGCAGCTAGGTGGCACAGTGGATAGATAAAGCACCAGCCTTGGATTCAGGAGGACCTGAGTTCAAATGTGGCCTCAGACACTTGACACTAGCTGTGTGACTCTGGGCAAGTCACTTAACCCTCATTGCCCCACAAAAGAAACCCAAAACCCCCCAAAATAAAACAAAACAAAAAAACAAAAATGTGTATTAACACAAGAGGTAGAATTGGTGAGTGATTGGATGATGGGGGCAAAGGGGAAGGAAACATCAAGGGTGGCTGAGTGACAAAGAGAATGCTATAACTCAATAGAGGTTAGGAAGTTTGGAAGGAGGTTGGTTTTAGTCAGAGAAAATGATGAGTCCCGGCCACTTGGAATATGATGAGCTTGAGATTTTGATATCATTAGAATATACAGGCAATGAGCAAGACAGGCTTGGTGCTCAGGAAAGAAATTAAGGCTGGATCTATAGATTTGTCAGATAACTGAGTACAGATGATAATTGGCCCCATGGGAGTTGATGCAATCACTGAGAAAGCGCAGGAAAAGGAGAGAAGAGAGCCCAGAACACAGCACTGAAGGACACCCAGGTTTTCAGGGGCTAGAGATGGGGAATGATCCAGCAAAGGGGACAGAGGAGGAGCAGCCAGAGAGGTAGGAGGAGAACCAGGAGTGAGCCAAGAGAAGAGAGGGCATCCCCAAGGAAGAAATTGTCAATGGCACCAAACCCTGCACAGAAGTGAAGGAGCACATAAATAGGAAATTCCATTGACTTTTGCTGCTAAGAAACCCAAATCAACCCAAAATTAGCCTCTTTGCAACCTCTAACTGTTGTTCCAAGTTCTGCCCTCTAGGCCAAAGCAGAACAAATTTAACCAGTCTTCCACATCATTTTTGGGCATATCTCTCCTGTGCTCATTAAGGGAGTTACCCCCTAGACCTCCACAATAGCTTTTTAAAATTTATTTTATTTATTTATTTATTTTATTAAATTTTTTTTTTGCGGGGCAATTGGGGTCAAGTGACCTGCCCAGGGTCACACAGCCAGTAAGTGTTAAGTGTCTGAGGCCAGATTTGAACTCAGGTCCTCCTGAATCCAGGGCCAGTGCTCTATCCACTGCACCACCTAGCTGCCCCCACAATAGTTTCTTGATGACCCCCACATTCGTTCTCTCCCTGCTCCTTACTCATGGACCTCATTCTATCCTTCTACTCAAAAATCTTCAGTAACTCCCAAATAAAGTTCAGAATCTTTGCCTGGCATTTAAGGCCATTCCCAAGTTAGCACTGTATTATTATTATTATCATTATCATTATCATTATCATTATTATTATTATTATTATTATTATTATTATTATTATTATTATTATTGGTGAGGCAATTGGGGTTAAGTGACTTGCCCAGGGTCACACAGCCAGTAAGTGTTAAGTGTCTGAGGTCGAATTTGAACTCAAGTCCTCCTGACTCCAGGGCTGGTGCTCTATCCACTGCGCCACCTAGCTTCCCACTGTGTTATTTTTTTATAGTATTTTATTTTTTTTTCCAGTTACATGTAAAGATAGTTTTCAACATTCAACATTTCAATATTGTAAGATTTTGAGTTCCAAGTTTTCCTCCCTCCCTCTCCTCCTTTTCCCTTCCCGAAGCCAGCAAGCAATCTTATATAAGTTATACATTACAATCACATTAAACTTATTTCCACATTAGTCATGTTGTGAGAGAAGAATCAGAACAAAAGGAAAAATAAACACAAGAAAGAATAAACAACAACAGCAAAAACCAACCACAAAAGTCTACTTCGATCTGCATTCAGACTCCATAGTTCTTTCTCTGGATGTGGAGAGCATTTTCCATCATGAGTCTTTTGGCATTGTCTTGGATCATTGTATTGCTGAGAAGAGCTCTGTCTATCACAGTTTATCATCTCACAATGTTGCTGTTACTGTGTACAATATTCTCCTAGTTTTGCTCACTTCACTCAGCCTTAGTTCATGTAAGTCTTTCCAGATCTTTCTGAAATCCACCTGCTCATCATTTCTCATAGCACAATAGTATTCCATTATATTCATATACCACAATTTGGTTAGCCATTTTCCAATTGATGGGCATCCCCTCAATTTCCAATTCTTTGCCACACTATCTTATTTTTCCATCCATGTATATCTTTACCAAATAGGTGGTGCAATGGATAGATTATGGGGCCTGAAGTCAGGAAAGACCTGAGTTCAAATTTAGCCTCAGACACTTATCAGCTGTGTGACCCTGGGTAAATCATTTAATCTTTGTTTGCTTCAATATCCTTATCTGTAAAATGCAGAAGATAATAGTACCCATCTGCAGGGCTGTTGTGAGGATCAAATGAGATAATAATTGTAAGCGTTTGGCACAGTGCCTGGCAAATAGTGCTACATAAAAGTTAGGTCTTATAGAATTCTCCTTCTGTCCTGGAGGGAGGAATACTTGTGAGCTGCTGGGGTAGTCAGGGAGGCCTTCCTAGAGGAGGTAGGGCTCAAGGGACAGTAGGGGTCTTGGAAGAAAGGAACCAGAAAGATGTTCAAAGTGGTCTTAAGCCTTCAAGCAGCTTTTGGCAACCAGATAAAGTATCCCAACCGAGGAGGTTCCTGACAATATGTTTCACGCCTCATTACCCACCAAAGTTTTTTTAGATTTAAGTCAAAATCTGAAGGGGAATGTCTTCTGGCAGCCAGTTTCACCTTCTCCCCATGAAGAATGCCCAGGGTGTGTGTGTTATTTTTCAAGTGGAGCTGCTGGGCACAGGGGGAGGAGGCCAGAGAAAGGTCTTGGTTCATTGGAGAGCCCTGCAGGAAGGCGGCAGGAAGGAACACAAAACCCAAAGCTCAGGGGGCTGGGGAAAGGCGTGAGGGTTAGAATGTAGTCTGAGAATGTTGGGGAGGGGGGAACAGACTTCCCCAGGTCCCAGGTACCTGAATCTAAGAACTTGACTTGACTGGGGCCCAGGGGGTGGCTCACAGGAAGGGCATAGCCAAGATAGGAAGGACTCTGAATGCCAGGCTGGGGTCTTGGGACTTGACCTTCTAGACAACAGGGAGCACTGGAGGGTAATAATAGGATTTGGGGATGCCAGGTGGCTGATCACTCAGGTAACTACCCTGGTCTAGAGACCCTGAAACAGAGGGAGAAATTCCACCCCATGCCCATCCCAAAAGGCCTCACCTCCATCCAATTACCATCCAACCTACTTTTTTTTTTTTTGTGGGGCAATGAGAGTTAAGTGACTTGCCCAGGGTCACACAGCTAGTGTCAAGTGTCTGAGGCCAGATTTGAACTCAGGTCCTCCTGAATCCAGGGCCAGTGCTTTATCCACTGCACCACCTAGCTGCCCCCATCCAACCTACTTTTGCAACACGGAACACAAGAGGTGCTCTGACTGTCCCACCTGGAAGGACCCTTAGAACAGCCACTGTCAGAAATGAGAGTAATATTAGGTGATATATTAGAACTGGACAGTTCCAGTAGTGGTGACAAACTCAAATAGAAATGGGGATCCCTAAACCATCCATTAGGAGCCCTGCAAGGCACACAGTGACTTAGAAAAACACATGTTAGCATCATAGATGTTTTATTGCATTTTCTATTTATTTTGTTAACTCCTTCCCAATTACTTTTTTTTTTTTAGTGAGGCAATTGGGGTTAAGTGACTTGCCCAGGGTCACACAGCTAGTAAGTGTTAAGTGTCTGAGGCTGGATTTGAACTCAGGTACTCCTGAATCCAGGGCTGGTGCTCTATCCACTGTGCCACCTAGCTGCCCCGCCCCAATTACATTTTAATCTGGTTCAGGCTGCACTGGGGAGTGTTGCTGCCTTTGGGATGAGTGTTTGACACTTAGAACAGAGAATGTCAGAGCTGGGAAGGTCCTAAGGATATATAAAATAGAACATCATAATTGGAAAGGAACCTTAGAGATGGTAAGTTGAGACTCTGAGAGGGAAAGAGAGTTTCCCAAGTCGATGCAGAACCCAAGCTCCCTCGTTCTGTAGATGGGGACACTGGGGCACAGGCAAGAGGATGAGATGTGCCCAGCAGCATCAGGAGTTGGCATAAGGTCCTGAGGAAATCCAAAGCACTCACCTGAGCCCTTAATTCCTCCCCTCTCTCCTCCTCACCCCTTTCCCTGGGAGGCAATGTAGACTTGATTCCACTCCATCTTCTCCTTCTCATCCTTTCACCTCCCCATGAATGAAGCCCCACAGATGGACCTAGGGGAGCAGATACCAGCATCAAGAAGGAAGAAAATAGGGGCAGCTAGATGGCGCAGTGGATAGAGAACCGGCCCTGGAGTCAGGAGTACCTGCGTTCAAATCCGGCCTCAGACACTCAATAGTTACTAGCTGTGTGACCCTGGGCAAGTCACTTAACCCCAATTGCCTCACTTACAAAAAAAAAAAAAAGAAGGAAGAAAATAAGTATTTATTAAACACCTTCCATGTTCCAGATGCTGGGTAAAAATCATCTCCTCTGAACCTCCCAACAACTCTGGGAGGTAGGTGCTATTATTGTCCCCAATTTTCAGTTGAAGAAACTGAGGCAGGCAGAGGTTAAGTGACTTGCCCAGGGTCACACAGCTAAGGAGTGTCAGAGGCCAGATCTGAACTTAAATCTTCCCGGCTCTGAGCCCAGAGCTCTATCCACTGAGCCACCTACTTGCCAAGAACTTATATGATCATAGGATTAAGAGCTGAAAGAGGGGGCAGCTAGGTGGCACAGTGGATAAAGCACCAGCTCTGGATTCAGGAGTACCTGAGTTCAAATCTGGCCTCAGACACTTAACACTTACTAGCTGTGTGACCCTGGGCAAGTCACTTAACCACCATTGCCCTGCGCCCAAAAAAAAAAAAAAGAGCTGAAAGGAACCTTAGAGATAACCCCTCCCATTTTATAGATGAGAAAATTAAGTCCTAGAGAAAGGAGATGCTTGGCCTCTGGTCACTCAGGAAACAAGTGGCAGACGTGAACCTCTGGTGTCAGTTCTAGTGGTTTTTCTACTATACAACATGGGACGCAGTCATAAGCTCAGCCCTCATGGACACCCTAGTTGTTTCCTCCCTTTGCCTGCCTTTCCCAACCTCAACCCTGGAGGCCAAACTCTCGGGGCAGGTGTTTGAGGTCACCACAGCTGGTCGGGCCTGCTCTGTCTCTCCAGCCTCGTCCTTCCCCACACGCCTTCTGCTTCTACCAGCATCCAGGAGCCAAACTCATCCCCTGAACCTCCTGGCCTAGCCATCCAGAGAAGGGGAATGTCTTTGTCCTCCACCTCCTGCAGGATGGACCACGCAGCTCCCAGCTTCCTCCACTGGAAACTAAATTGGCCGCTTCTGTATGAGTCCAGGAATGGCCCAAAGGCCGAGAGGAGCCCAGGTGTGCCCCACAGCTCTTGAGGACAGCACGATAGGGTGGCAAGCGCACTGGGTTTGCAGTCAGAATATCTGTAACACTACGCGAGTCCTTTCCCTTTTCTGGGCTTGTGTAGCTAAAAGGGAGTCGACTGGAATATGAGGACAAAGCCAAGAATATGTGGATGGAGGGGCAGCTAGGTGGTGCAGTGGATAAAGCACCAGCCCTTGATTCAAGAGGACCTGAGTTCAAATCCAGACTCAAACACTTGACACTTACTAGCTGTGTCACCCTGGGCAAGTTACTTAACTCCAATTGCCTCAACAACAAAAAAGTATGTGCAACTAGTATCAAGCAGGATGGATGTTTGACACCAAAAAGAAAACTTCCATGGGTGCTTAGCACTAAGAACACCTGGGTGGGTAGAAAAATGTTGATAGGAGTACCTAGTATTGGATGAATGACTGTCATCAGGAGGACCCTCATGGGTAAAAGAACATCTATAAAAGTATCTAGTACTGGATGGGTGGTTGGTATCAAGAATACCTGGATGGAGGGGCAGCCAGGTGGTACAGTGGTGGTACAGAGCACTGGCCCTGGATTCAGGAGGACCTGAGTTCAAATCCGACCTCAGATACTTAACACTTATTAGCTGTGTGACCCTGGGCAAGTCACTTAACCCCAATTGCCTCACCAAAAAAAAGAATACCTGGATGGGGTGGTTAGTACCAGGATAATCTGGGTGGGCACCTGGCACCAAGAAGTACACCTAGGTGGGAGACTTACCCAGAGAACATCTGTATTGGCAAGGGGCTGCCAGGTCAGCTCTTCTCCCTGGCCAGGACCCTGAGCCCTATACTTGAAGATCCAGCAGTTTCTATGGCACAGTGGGTAGAGGGTTGAACCTCGAGTCAGGAAAATCTGAGTTCAAATCCTGCTTCAGAAACCTCCAAGCTGCATGATCCTGGGCAAAGTTCATTTACACTTCCCTCAGCCTCAGTTTCCTCACCTTTAAAATGGGGGCGATGACGGCACCTCCCCCAACAGGGCTGTTGTGAGGTTCCAAAGAGATAATAATATATGAAGGGTGCTTTGCAAGCGTTAAAGTTCGCTATTATTATCCGAGCCTAGATCTCCTCACAGACTCATGCTCACACACTCTCCCCCAGGCAAGGACGGACTCAGCGGGCTGGTGACGATGGGAGAGAGTGTTTAAAATCCCTCCAACTCAACAAACGCTTCTTAACTCAATTGCTTGGACTGGTCCAGGGAGATTATTCGTTTTCTGTAAGATTTGATTCAATTAATTAGTTTGGAAATATCAGCCCAGTCAGGGAAGCAAAGAAAAACAGAGATAAATCCTTTCCATTGCTGTGCTTCATCTTTTAAAGGCAATTAACTCTTCGTTATTAGCTTTTAATTAGGGAATAATAATGGCCCCATTAATACACTTTATTATACTTGTCACCAGACAGCTGTTCCAAACAGATTTTATTATCAGATCTTGGCGGCTCTTTGTCTGTGGTGCTCCCTTAAACTTAGGTTCGTGCCCGAGTGAGTTTCTCAGAGCCTCCACTACACACTAGGAACGCTGCTGAGTCATCCATCAGCTCTGCTCCGCTCCCAGGACGGAGCTGGGGACCCTCCACTCCTCCCCCTCCCGTCCCCCAGGGGCCGCTAAGGCAGAGAGTCAAGGCACGGAAAAGAGTGCCCTGAGTTTGAATCCCGGCTCTGCTCCTCACTGTGCGATGCTGGGGAAAGCTGTCAAATGAAGGAATGTAAGTAGGAGATCTTCAAGGCTTGAAATCCTAGAATCAATATATTTACTGACTTGGGGAAGGGGATAATGGGGAGTAGTTCATCTTACCCAGAGACTGCTGAGTTATGAAACATCCAAAGCAGAGGCACAGCAGGGAATGCTGCAGACAGGAAGGCTTCCAGATTTGTCATTTCTCCAAGCAATGAGGAAAAGGACCGAGAGAACTGGACGGACTTTCTGTTCCTCCTAATGTTGTTGTTCAGTCATGTCCGACTCTTCATGACCCCGTTTGGGATTTTCTTGGCAAAGATACCCGAGTGGTTTGCCATTTCCTTCTCCAGTTCATTTTACAGATGTAAATCCTGGAGCCTCTTCAACCTGATAGTCAATGAACATTTATTAAGCACCTACTATGTGCCAAGGGCAGCTAGGTGGTACAGTGGATAGAATACTGGACCTGGAATCAGGAAGACATCTCCCTGAGTTCAAATCTGGCCTCAGACACTTATTAGCTGGGTGACCCTGAGCAAGTCACTTAACCCTGTTTGCCTCAGTTTCCTCATTTGGACAATGAGCTGGAGAAGGAAATGGCAAACTACTCCAGTATTTTTATCAAGAAGATCTCCAATGGGGTCACAGAGAGTTGGACTCGACAAAAATGACTCAATAACCACCACAGCAAAATGTCCCAAGCACTCAGGATACAAATACAAAAAAAAAAAAAGTACCTGCCCTCAAGGAGCTTACAATCTCATAGGAGAAGAGGCTAAACAAAGGGAAGTTGAAAATGGGTGTGTGGTGGGGAGAAGGGAAGGGAATATACCCCACAAAGAGGCATGATGAAAATGTTCAAAGGAATAGTCAGGTGGGAAATGAAGAGAAGGCAGCGAGTCCTGATGAGGATCAAAGCCAATGTGAGTTGGCAGGATTCAGGAGCAAATGCAGAAATGCAAACGAGTCCATGCTGCCAGGTGGGAAATGAAGCCACTCTGTGCCCCCTCCACAAGCTTCCCAGGTCCCATTGCCCAGTGACCTCTTCCTTTCATTAGTTGAGTCCTCCCACAATCTGTCTTAAGGAAAATGTCAGAGCCAGCTGTGTCTTCATTTCTCCATTGCCCCCATTCCTGACTCTCTGGACTTTTTCCACCATACTCCCAGGCAGGTATCTCAGTCTCCCACCTATTGGCTTCCTTTTATGTTTTGTCTTTAAGCTCCTAGATAGCAGAAACTGCCTTTCTTTTATTGTATTTATATTCCCAGTGTCATCATAGTCCTCCTCCTCTTCCTCCTCCACCACCACCTCCTCCTTCTTCTCCCCTTCATCATTTTCCTCCCCCTCCTCCTCTTCACCTTCCTCCTCCCTTTTCTCCTCCTTTCCTTTTCCTTCTCCTCCTTCTCCTCTTTTTCTTTCTCCTCCTTCTCCTTTTTCTTCCTCCTCCTCCTCATCTTCCTCTTCTTCCTCTCCTTTTTCTTCTTCTTATATATTATCTTATTATGTTATTATAGGTTCATATCTCTAGAGTTAGAAGGGACCTCAGAAATCATCTAGTCCAGGGGGCAGGAAACAAAGAGAAGGAAAAGTATGAAACCAGGATGGAGGAAAATACACTAACAATTAACAATCTTAATGATGAATGTGAATGGATTGAACTCACCATAAAATGGAAGAGGATAACAGAAAGGCTTAGAAAGCAGAATCCAACATGTTCCTCACAAGAAACACAATTGAAACAAAAAGATACATTTAGTTAAAAGAAGAGGATGGAGCAGAATCTCTTGTGCTTCAGCTGAAGTAGAAAATTTAAGAGTAACAATCATGATCTCAGACAAAACAACAGGAAAAAAGATTTAATTAAGAAAAGCAGGGAAGCTATATTTTGCCAAAAGGTACAATAGACAATAAATTCATAGTAATACTAAATACATACATATATATTTAGTATATTTATGTGTATATATGTATATGTGTGTATGTGTGTGTATATGCAACAATGGTATAGCATCTAAATCTTTAAAAGAGAAGTTAAAGGTGCTACAGAGAGAAATAGATAAATAATAGTGGGGGACCTTAATTTACTCCTCTCAACCTAAATCTAATGAGACAGGCAGACAGAGACAGAGAAAAATCATTGGGAACTTTGGGGAGAGTCATTTCAGTTATGTGATGAGATCAGAAGCCAGATTACAGAAGGTGTAGAAGGGAGTGAGAAAGGGAGGCACCAGAGATAGGCAGTTTAGGGTCTGGAGTTTTTGTTTTTGAGATTGGTTGTCCCCATCTCTCTCAGGCTGGAAGTGTGGTGGCTACACACAAGCCTGATCCTAATATTGATCAGCATAGAAGCTTTAACCTGCTCCATTCCCAACCTGTCCTAGTCTTTTCTCAGGCAGCCGGGTATTCCCCCCACTCCTGGGAGCTCACCCTATATTACCATACCCAGTGCTGGCATCTAATCAGCTTTAACCCTACTGCAGTTCAGAATTTCTGAATTCAAGCATTTTCACCTGCCTCCGCTTTCCCAAGTGGGGATTATATGTATGTGCCGCCATGCCTGCCTAGACAGTTTTTCAGGGAATGTGGTTAAGAAAGGGATGAGAGAAGAAAGATGATAGCCAGTGGGACAGGCAGTGTTCCAGCAAAGGTTGATTCAGGATAGGGGAGATCAGGGTATGCTTGAGGGCTGTAAGAAAAGGATCAGCAGATGGGGAGAGATTGAAAATTAGAGTGGGAGAAGGGATAATTAAGGGGGGGCAATTCACTGGAGAAGACAAGTGGGGATGGTTAAGAGCATCAGTAGAGGAATGAAGAGAAAGTCCCCTTCTTGCTCAGGGACTGGGTTAAATAAATAGTGTGGGATGATGTCAAGGGGTTGTGAGATTGGGAGAAGGGGAAAAGAGGGAGCTCGTGGTGAATAGCCTTGATCTTCTCAGTAAAGTATGAAGTAAGGTCCTCATCTGAGAGGGGAGGAGGTGCCAAGGGAGGCTTGAAGAGATGAGGAGGCTTGGAACAGCTGCCGGACTGAGTGGGATAGAGAATCAAATAGGGAAGAGGAAAAAGATTGCTTTGCTTCAATGAGGCCCAGTTGAGATTAGATACCATAAATTTGAAGTGGTCCCAGTCAGCACTGTTGCATGACTTATTTTAGCTTGATTCAGCAGCATGTAAGCAGGAAGGGATAGTGGGAGGCGCCCAGGGCTGGCGTTTGGCAAGGCATGAGAAGCAATAGGAAAAAGAAGCCAGGGATTTGAGAGTAGAAGATAATGTTTAATTAAGAGTTTGAATAAGGAAAAAGAAAAGTTCAGGGCCTGGGAAAAGTCCGGAGGGTGGAGGCATTAGTGGTCAAGGCAAGGCCAAATAGCTAGGTTTGGGAGAAAAGAAGATTATGACCAGATAAAGGAATTTCAGAGTTTTTGATTAAAAAAAAAAATGGAACCCTCTCTAGTGGTGGCAAAATTAATGGTGGAACCCTTCCTGTGTGTAGCTGATGCGGGTTGGAGTCATGGGAATTGGGTTGATTGCATGATTTGAAGGTTAGGACATTTCTGTGAACACCAACATGTAGGTTGATGTAATAAGGAGGAAAAGACTGAGTCGTGCACTGAACCCTGAGAACATTCTGGAGATTCACCCCCCCCCCCCTGCGAAGATGGATTGGATGGGAAAGGTCTGTTCAAGTTGGCTGAATGATGGCAAGAGCGGGAGAGTCTGGAAGTGGCAGTGGGGAGCAAGGAGTTGAAGGCAGGGCAGGGCGGAGAGAAGGGGGGTATGAGAAAAACCAGGTCCCTATGAGTGCCAGAAGATGGAACCTGAGAGAAAGAAATCTAAGGCAAAGGGAAGTTTTCCAGTTTCAGAATGAGGCTCCGGTCATTTAAGGGGGCTTGGTCAAAGGGGTGGGCAAATCTGAGGTGCAACATTGGAGGAGCAGGGTTGAGGTAGATGGGAGAGGTTCATCCTTAGGCAATCAGGGATTCGGTATCATGCAAACTGGGAGAGGAAGAGTATTAATAGATGGGAGCATTTCCACCCATAAGGGCCCATTGGGTTGGATGGTTCCATCTGACTGTCAGTTCCACGTGGAGCTCTAAGGGCAGTCACAACCTCAGTCGGAGTCATAGTTTGGTCTGTCTCTCAATCCTGCCCCAGTGGCCTGGTCTTCCTGGCCCCCAGGCTCCTCCTCTGATAACTGAGGATTCCTAAGTTTGCTCCCAGCTCTGACATTTTAAATGATTTCCCCAAGGCTGAAAGGCCTTTGTCTCGTCTGACCCTTTATGAGACTCCTCTCCTGGGGAGCTCTGGGCTGCTCCTGCCCCTAGGATCTTGCAGCCCCCTTCTCTCACAGGACCCAAAGGGAGGCAGTCTGGGTCCTGGGCTCATAGCCATTGGAGTGGCTGGTTTGCTTTCCCCCCAACACCCTCATCAATTACCAGGGGGGGAAATCGAGACATCCTGCATACCCGCTAATTTAAAAATCAATTTCTCTTAATAAGTTTTCCCGTTTCTAATTGCCAACCTTGCTGGGCTCCGCTCCCAGTGGACTTTCCCACTTAGTCATTTGCTCTCCTGGAATTGGAGGGACATTCTTTGTCGCCTCCAACATGAAACCATTCAATTGGTCAACAAACACATGCTAATGACCAGTGGGCACAGGACCCTCCCAATTGATAGCCTCTTCCAGATCTGTCTGATATGATGGGTTCTATCCAACTCTGATATTCTATGTTCTAAGGTCCCTCCCATCTCTAATATTCTGGCTCCTAAGCCCCCCCCCCTCCCCAGCTCTGACATTCTGGGTTCTAAGGCACCTCCCACCTCTAATATTCTATGTTCTAAGGGCCCTCCCGGCTCTGACACTCTGTGCCTCCCCCAGCTCTGACATTCTTTTTCTTCTTGGCCAGCCCAGCCCAGCCCTTTCCAACTTCATTTCTAATCAGGGTACATGGCAACAGAGTTAAGTCCTTTCCCCTACGGGAATGAGGAATCTGCTGACGCCTTTCAGCGAGGCCTCCTCCATGACCTTCCATTCTCTGGAGCAGCAGCTTGAGCACATTTTGAAAGCAGCCCCTCAGGAAGAAGGGGATGGGGGGGCGGCTATCTGCAGAAGGGGAAGCACCCCTCCATTTCATGCTCTGACTCCCTGAGAGATAATCAGCTCCCAGCAGCCTGCTCTCCTCCTCCAAGCCGGAGCCCATCAAAGTCCTCGGAAGCAAAGTGGTCTGACCCAGAAACAAAGCAGTTACAAGAATAAACTTCTCACAGTGGCCGCCTGGCGACTGGGTGGAAATGAGATTTGTTAGAGAAATCAGCACAGTGACAGGAACAGCTGCCTACAGAGCAGGCCAGAAAACCAGTTCTGGGAAGAGATTTCCATTTATTTATTTATTTGTTTGTTCGTTTGCTTTGGGCTTCAGCCGCCCTTGAATGTGGAGTCGCAAGGCCTGGGTGTGAATCCTAACTTCTGCACGTGCCACCTCTGTTACCTGGACAATGGACTTCCTATCTTGGGCCTGAGTTTTCTCATCTCTAGAATGGGAGTGATAATTGGTGTCCCATCTCCCTCACATGACTGTAGTGAGGAAGGTACTCTACATGGTTTAGAGGAGCCCCAGGTGTGGCCTGATTCCAAGGGTAAGGGGGAAAAGGGCATGCCATGTACCTGAAGTCCGTGGAGGGTCATGGCGGGAAGTAATGTCCAAATAATGTTGGAACGATAGGCAGGGATCACCCACACTGGGCAGCTAGATGGTGCCTGGAGTTAGGAAGACTCATCTCCCTGAGTTCAAATCCAGCCTCACTTACTAGCTGGGTGACCCTGGGTAAGTCACTTAACCTTGCTTGCCTCAGTTTCCTCATCTGTAAAATGAGCTGGAGAAGAAAATGTCAAACCACTCTGGTATCTCTGCCAAGAAAACCCCAAATGGAGTCAGAGAGTCAGAAACGACTGAAAACAACTAACAACATTGCCTAGGCTATATTCATTGGCCGGTAGATTCAGAGACAATTCCCTCATGCTGAGATAGCCCGGCATTTATCTGGAACTTCCTACAGTGTTGTATAGTGGGGAAAGGCCTACAATTGGTGTCGGGAAAACTGGTGTTTGACCCCTGGCTTTGCCACATTCACAGGTTCCCCCTGAGCTGGCTCTCAGTACCCACCACCCTCTCTAACCTGACCATTCCACTCTCCAAAGAGTCCACCCCACTGGCCTTTTCTCCATCCTCATCCTCCCCAAGCCCCCTGCAGCCTGTGACACCGCTCATTGCCCTCTCCTGGATGCTCTCCTCTCCCTGGTTTTCAGTCCCTCCCTCTCTCCTCACCCTCCTCCTACCTCTCTGGCATCCCCTCCTTTTCAGCTTCCTTTGCTGGATCATCATCCAGATCCCACCCTCTAGCCTTAGGTGTCCCTCTGGGTCCTGCCCTGGGTCCTCTCCTCTTCTCTCTCTACACCCCTTCACTGGCTGATCTCATCCGCTCCCGTGGATTTAATTATCATGATTCTCAAAACTACTTCTATGGGAGGGAGAGAGGGGAAGGGAATGCGTATTTATTAAATGCCTGCTATGTGTCAGGCACCATGCTTGGTTCTTTAGAAATATTATCTCATTTGATCTTCCTGTCAGCCCCGAGATGTAGGTGCCTTTATTATCCCATTTTACACTTGGGGAAAATGAGGCAAACGGAGATGAAGCGATTTGCCTAGTTTCACACAAACTAGTAATGGTCTGAGGCTGGATTTGAACTCAGGTCTTTCTGACTCGAGGCCCGATGCTCTCCCTGATCCACTGAGCCACCTACCTACCTACTCACCCAGGACTTATATAGGGCTACTTATCTGGTCCTAACTATTCTGTTGACCTCCAGATTCACATCTCCAACTGCCCCTTAGACATCTCCAACTGCATTGCTTATGGACATCTTTAATTCAACATGTCCAGAACTCAGCTAAAAAAAATCCCCCCCTCCAAACTTCCCTGTTGCTGTTAAGGGCACCACCATCCTGCCAGTCTCCCAACCAAGGTGTCAACCTCATGTGCTCCCAGTCTGTTGCTAAGGCCTGGGGAGCTCACCTTTGCAGCATCTCTAGAATACACCACCTCCTCTCCTTTGATGTCACCACCATCTTGGTGCAGGTCCTCATCGCACTCCTCGACTATTGCAAGAGCCTGGTGGGTCCACCTGTTGCTGGCCTTTCTACTCTCCCACCCATTCTTTGGTCACCAAAGTGATTTTCCTGGTGTACAGGTCTAACAATCTCACCCCCCACACACGTTCAATAAACTCCCAGTGGCTTCCCTATCTATCACCTCCAGGACTGAATACAAAACCTGTTTGGGGTACAAGGTCCTTCATAACTTGTCCCGATAATCTCCTTATACTTTATGCTCCCACGTCGCCACCTCAATCCAGTGACACCTGCTTCCTTGTTGTTCCTCAAATTAGACATTCCGTCTCCTGGCTCTGAGATCCCAAGGTGGAGGTATATGAGAGAAAACGTCCCTGAACCCTGCCTCTGGGAGCTCTCAATCTAACATATAAACTAACCTAAGCCAAACCTTCCATGCACAGGGTCTTTAACCTCTCTGTTTAGAATCAAGGGCCCAGTCAGATGGAAAGCCTTAATGGCAGAGAACAGCTAAAGGAGTGACCTTTCTCTGGTGAGTTTTTTTTTTCTTTCTTTCTTTCTTTCTTTTTTTTTTTTTTGTGGGGCAATGAGGGTTAAGTGACTTGCCCAGCGTCACACAGCTACTAAATATCAAGTGTTGAGGCTGGATTTGAACTCAGGTCCTCCTGAATCCAATGCCAGTGCTTTATCCACTGCGCCACCTAGCTGCCCCCTCTCTGGTGAGTTTTTGCCTTAAGGAGGAGCTGAGTCTTTAGCCAAAGGAATGAAGCCCTAACTGTGGAATTGCAGACTTCTTGGTCAACTATTGGAAGCACGACCTTGAATCAATCACCTCTTCTCTGCACTTGTTTCCTCATATGCAAAATGGAAATGATAATCCTCACACAGCCTTGCTCCCAAGGATGCTGGGAGGGTAACACTTTGTAAACTTTTGTTTTTATTTCTGGTTTATTTTTAGGGAACAAAACCCTCCCCAGCTCCCTTCAAATCACACCTGCTGGGCCAGTCCCATCTTTCAAAGGCTTCTAGCCTGGCAGCAAAATCTGTCACAGCGGTGGCCCCAGTCATCCCTGAAACACGATTCCCTCCCCCACCCTCCACCATGGCCCTGCCGGGAAACAAAGATATTTGGGAGTTAGCCTGGCGGAAGAGATTGCTTTTTCTTTCTCTCAGTAACGCCTTAAATACAGGCTCCAAACTCGCTGCCAAGATAGGAATTGCCTTCAGGCAGGGAGGCCGGAGTGCCAGGAAGATGGGTGAATTTGTAGTGCTCTCTCCCTTATGATCGCAGACTTTTAGAGTCAGGATGGGACCATAGAGATTGTCGAGTTGAATTCCCTCATCTTTCACTGACGAGGGAACAATGAGCAGAGATGGGAAAGGCCTTTCCCCCAGTCTCCCAGCACTGACTAACTGGGTTATATTATGACGGGAATGGAATTCATATCTTCATCTGCCTTCTGATCTAGTAGGCCAGGATGCTCTAGAGAAGCCGGCTGGTCAGGCAGTGGTTTGCAACTGGACAACCTAATGACCTCTGAGGTTTCCTCCAAATTTATGAAACCCTGAGTCTCGGCCTCCTTCGCCTCCTCTGGGAAGCCTCCCGGGATAGCCCCAACCCTTCAGGGTGGGTTTGCTCTCCTGATCTCGTAGAAAGAAGCACTTAATGTGAAGCCCCCTCCTTCCCCAAGTCCTTGTTTTTGCCCCTTTTGCTGTCTCCCCAGCCTGACTAGGGGTCAGGAGGAGGAGAGAACATGAAGTAGGGCTGCTCCCTCCCCCCAGGTTGGCCATAGTCTGCCCAAACCCATAGCAGGCACGCTACCCAGAACCATCGGGGTCGAGTGATTGATGGATGGGGAGGGGTAGAGGCCTTCAGACAGGGCCTGAACAGGAAGAGGGAGGGGGACGCTGGGACTGAGTAGTTAATGCCAATCCAAGATCACCGTGTCATTTCTCTTGCCTGGGGTTTTGTTCGGCTCTTCCTGCCCCTCTTCGCCACCAAGACAGCCCTGGAAGGCTCTCCCATGGCCCACAATGGGCCTGTCACTGGAATAATTCTATTTAATCACAGCTGCTCAGCCCTCCTCCTGGTGCCTCTGATGAGTGGGGTAAATAGAGGCTCATTGTGAATGGGGGGCTCTGGCTGCGGAGACCCTGACAGCCCCATTCAGGGCCTGTCACACTGGAGGGAGAGGCAAGGACTATGCCTGGAGCTAGAAGCGGGGTTCATTGGCTTGGCAGAGGGAGACAGGGAGAACAGACCCCCCAGGTGTCCTGGAAAGGGGGTGCCAGCCACACCTAGAGCATAGTGCATGGAATGGTAGGGTTGGGCAGAACCTAAAGACATAGTATATCAGACTGGGGAAGGATCTTAGAACACAGAACATCAGAGCTGGGAGGGAACTTATAATGATGGAGCCAAGAGGGGCCTTAGAAAACAGAATGTCAGATAGTGTAGGATCTTAGAACGCAGAGCATCAGAGCTGGGAGGGCCCTCGGAAAGTCATGGACAGTCAGATTTAGAGTCCCATCATCTCAGAGTTGGAAGGGACGTCACTGGCCGGCCTCCCAGTCCAACCCTGACCTTAACAATAATCCCAGTTCCATCAAACCCACCAAATGGCAATCTAGCCTTTGCTAGAAGGGCTGCAGGGAGGGGGACATCTCACACCTCCTGAGGCAGCTCAGGGACAGTTCTAACGCTAGTGGGGAGGGGGAGCCATTCATCATGTCTAAATCTAAATCTGCCTCTGTCTGATTTCCACTCCGTGTTTCACCCTCTCCCCTTTTCAGGTGGTAACTGCCCAATTAAGCTGATTTTTAACAACCAAGTGTAGAACTTGGTATTTAAGCCCATTACCCTCATCAACAAATCTGATAAGCATGCCATCTATGGCTTTATCTAGGTTATTGATAAAAATGGTCAATAGCTGAGGGCCAAGCAGAGATCCCTCAGATGCCTGCAACCTCAGAACCTCAGAACAGCGTCAGAGCTGGGAGGAACCTGAAAATAGAACATACCAATGTGGAAAGGTACTAGAAGTTCCCAACTAAAATCCTGTTTTTTTACTAGAAGCCTTCCCTAACCCACCTTCATTCTAGCGCCTTCCCTCTCTTAATCATTTCCTATTTATCCTGCATCTACTTGTTTGCACCTAGTCTCCTCCATTAGATTGCAAGCTCTTTGAGGGCAGGGGCTATTGTTTGCTTTTTGTTTGTTTGTTTGTTTTGGTTTGGTTTGGTTTTTTTGCAAGGCTATGAGGGTTAAGTGACTTGCCCAAGGTCACACAGCTAGTAAGTGTCAAGTGTCTGAGGCCAGATTTGAACCCAGGTTCTCCTGAATCCAGGGCTGGTGCTCTATCCACTGTGCCACCTAGCTGCCCTCTGGCTCATCTTTACAGATGAGGGAACTGAGACAAACAGGGTGAAGTGACTTGTTCAAGGTCAATAAATGCTAACTGATTGATTGAGGTTGCCAGGCCAAACCCTGTCATTTTATAAGATGAGACTGCAGGAATCCCCATTCGGAAAAGTGACTTTCCTAAGGACATAGAAGCAGCGAGCTTTGGGGCCTTTCTAGCCCCAAATCCTATATTCTTTCCACTGTGCCATGCTGTTGCTTAGAAAGAGGGATAAAATTGGGAAGACAAAAAGACTGTCAAGGCATCTGCTGGATGGACGGTGGCTGGCTCCAGCTGGTCAGTATACCTCTTACCTTTCTGGCAAAGGCCCCCTGTTTGGCTCTAGACCCAAAGAGCACATTTTGGTGAATTGGACCTAGAATCTCACACACAGAAGAGACTCCAGAATATGAATTGATGGATGGATGGACTGAAAGACAGAACGTCAAAACTGGGAGGAACCCTTAAAAAACGGAACATCGGAGGGAGTGTCCTTTGAGATTATCTAACTCAACTTTAAAAGTTGCTGTCTTGGGGCAGCTAGGTGGTGCAGTGGATAGAGCACCAGGCCTGGATTCAGGAGGACCTGAGTTCAAATCTGATCTCAGACACTTAACACTTACTAGGTGTGTGACCCTGGGCAAGTCACTTAACCCCAATCGCCTCACCAAAAAAAAAAAAAGTTGCTGTTTTTTGTTTTTACATCCACATTTCCCAATTCCTCACTCCTGTCCTGTGCATCCTCTAGAATAGTGGTGGGCACTAGGACCCCCTAAGGGGGACCTTGGCCTAATCCCATGGGGCAATTGACAAACCAATCAGAGGAAGGGAAGGTGGGTTGCAACCCATCCTCCCCCTAATAGGGCTAGATGAATGAGCATTTACCGGGCATTTACTACACACAAACCACTTTGCTAAATCCCAGCATGCATATAGAAGGGTAAGACTCTGCTCTTGGGTACTCACATTCTAATGGAGACAAGGCATATGGAAGGTTTCAAATGCAGTTTAGATGCATAAGGCTCCTTGGGGCACAGCAGCAAAGCAGATGGTTTCTCCTTAACGTCATTTCCACTGATAAGATCTTATCAGTTTTTAACATTGAGCCATTTGCCAGGACTTGGGTGGGGAGAGCTTTGTCTTCTGGGTCTTGGGCAGCTATGCCTGTATTCCTGGCAGAAGAAATTCCCAGGCTGCATATCCCCAGGGGATGCTTCCCAGCATGATGGCTGAGGGCCCTGGGCTGGAAGCATGGCCATCCCTGAGGCTCTTGGGCCCAGGGCTGTCTCCTGTGCTGGTTTGGGCTTATAGGCTACCTCCTGTCTCTCCATCCTGGTGCCCACTTCTCCCGCTGGTCTGGCTTGCAGACCCTGTGAATAGCAGTTGGTTGGTAGTTGGTGAGCATGTGGATAGAGAAGAGTCTCTGCAAGTGCCCCTTCCCCAGAGGACCTCTCTTGTGTTTTCTGAACTTCCCCATTCAATGGGCTCCATCATCCTTCTAATAATCCAGATCCGTAACCTCATTGTCATCTTTCTCCTTTCTTGAAATCATAAACACTCACGCCTGTGCACGCTGTCTTCCCCATTAGAATATAAACTCTCTGAGGGCAGGACTAAAATTTCACTTTTATCTCTGTATTCCCGGCTCTCTCTTAGCACAGTACCTAACCCTCACTAAGCATTTAACCAAGGTTTGCTGATTAATCATCTTTAACTTCTTGCTCTTCCTTACCCCACATATCCAATCAATTGCCTAGTCCTGTCATTTCTTTTCTACTCTCAAAAAATCTTTTACCTTTGGGAGCACTGATACCCCTTGTCTGGTTCAGAATGCTACCCCTGTGAAAGGGACCTAGGTGGGTTTTATTCTTTTTTTATATCATAAAAGTATTTTGTTATTTTCCAGTTACATGTAAAGGTAGTTTTCAACATTTGTTTTCCTAAGATTTTTAGTTCCACATTTTTCTCCCTCCCTCCCTCCCTTCCCTCCCCTCTCCCCAAGACAGAAAGTAATCTGATGTAGGTTATATATGTACAATCACATTAAACGTATTTTTTGCATTAGTCATACTGTGAAAGAAGAATTAAAACACAAGGGGGAAACCTCAAAAAAAAAAAAACCAGCCCAAAAAGTAGAAACAGTATGGTTCAATCTGCATTCAGAAGCCACAGTTCTTTTTTCTGGATGTGGAGAACATTTTCCATCATGAGTCCTTTGGAATTGTCTTGGATCATTGCACTGCTGAGAAGAGCTAAATCTATCACAGCTGAACATCACGCAATGTTGCTGTTACTGTGTACAATGTTCTCTTAGTTCTGCTCACTTTACTCAAGCATCAGTCCACTTAAGTCTTTGGTCTGGTTTATTCTAATTTTTTATGTCAATTTCTTCATTCTGAGAGGCAGTACCAGCTTCAGAGTGGTACAGTGAATTTCGACTTTGAGGATCTGGGTTCAAATCCACCTACCACTTGTATGAGCTTGAGTATCTCACTTAAACTTCTCTGGGCCTCAGTTTCCTCTCCTGCAAAATGAAGGGGTTGAATTTCTAGCTCTAAATCCTTTATTTTATGATCTCAGGTTTTTGTAAAAATCAGGTCACGAGTGCAAAGCACTTTGTGCACATAAACTGTGATATAAATATGAATGGTCCTTATTGATCCTGTGCTCTTTGTTAGGGAGCGAAAGTGAAATCTCCATTTTAAATATGCAAAAACTGAGCTTCATAGGAATAAACACTCTGCCAATGGTCACACAGCTCCGTAAATGGTACCCTGGCTTTCTAATTTCAAGTCGAGGGTTCCTTCTATCACATCATACAGTCTTTTTAAAAAATTGGGGGGGGGTGGCAATCGGGATTAAGTGACTTGTTCAGGGTCACTCAGCTAATAACTGTTTGGGGCTGAATTTGAACTCAGGTCCTCTTGACTCCAGGGTTAGTGCTCTATCCACTGCATCACCTAGATGTCCCCATGTCATACATTCTTGACTGTGTTAAGATGTTTCAAGGAAGGTTCCCAACCTGTTGCTTCATCACCTTGTAGGGACTTGGGAGATATAACATGTACAAGAGTCACCTAGTGGCTGAATTGTAATATGCACCATAAGAGGGAATCCCCTCATCAATGAGAAATATGCTGCCCAATATCTGTGTTGATGACTTGGATAAAATCGTAGATGGCAGGTTCATTAAATGTGTAGATGGTGGAAAGCTGGAAGAGAGAGCCAATGCACTGGATTATAAAACTAGGATCTATTAAAATTTCTGCAGGTTAGAATAATGGGCCAAATGTTGTGGGATAACACTTAGTAGGGATATATGTCAAGTCTTTCATTTGGGTTTTTTAAATCATTTTAATTTCATTTGGGTTTAAAAAATTCAAAAGTATAGAATGGAGAAGTGTGGGTAGATGAATTCATTTTGGGGGGGGGGGGTGAGGCAATTGGGATTAAGTGACTTGCCCAGGGTCATACAGCTAGTAAGTGTTACATGTCCGAGGCCGGATTTGAACTCAGGTCCTCCTGACTCCAGGGCCAGTGCTCTATCCACTGCACCACCTAGCAGCCCCTAGATGAATTCATCTTAAAGCCAGCTGAGAGTTTTAATGAGTTGCAAGCTCATTACCAATGAACACTTATATTAATCAATTAATAAATAATTATTAAGCACCTACATTGTGCCATGTACAGTGTACAAGGAGATACCAAAACAAAACCAAAATGAATTCTTCCATCACAGAGCTTACATTCTTTGTTGGGGACATCCAACAAAGCTCATGCATTCCAGGGCTTTAATAACAGTGTCCAGAACAAGAGAGGTAAACTCAGAGGAAGCCATAAAATAAGATAAATGCGGCACCATCGTGCATAGAGTGCCAGGCCTGGGATCAAGAAGATGAATCTTCCTGAGTTCAAATCTGGCCTCAGTCATTTATTAGTTCTGTGACCCTGGGCAAGTCACTTAACCCTGTTGGCCTCAGTTTCTTCATCTGTAAAATGAGCCGGAGAAAGAAATGGCAAACTGCTCCAGTATCTCTGCCAAGAAAACCCTAAATGGGGCCATGAAGAGTCAGACAAGACTGGGAAAGACTGAACAATAATAAAATCAAATAAATAAAAGCTAGCCTTATGTTCTTGCAGTATTTTGTGCTTTGGAGAGCCAAGGCTGGGGACTCATGAGATGTCACAGTACCTGTTGGAAACTGATTCACAAGAAGTATATTTTTATGTTGTCTTATTAATATTTATTATTGTTTTTCTTAAATTGCATTGTTTGAGAGGTTACATTTTTTTAAAGTCCTACTGTACTTTGCCTTGATCAGATCATGTCAGGAAAATTGTGTTCATTTCTGGGCACCATTTTAAGAAGGACATTGACAGACCGGAGCGTCCACTGTGTAGTGACTAGGATGTTGAAGGGTCTGGAAACTATGGCACATGAGGAGGGACTCAAAGGATATGAAGATTTTTGCCCTGGAATGGAGGTGACTTTGGTGTGTAGCATGATTGCTCTCTTCAGGTATTTGAAAGGGGGTCATACAGAAGAGGAATTGGATTTAAGAGGCAGAGTCAAGATGGCGACAGCAGAGAAATACAGGGAGCACAGTGTCATCTTGGTTGTAGCTTCTAGCCCAGTCTGAAGCCAGGAATCCCAGACCAAAGGAAAACCTGCAGTTCTGTCATTCTAAATCTGCACAGTTTTCCAGGTGGTTGGTAGTAGCTGAGTACAGCAGCAATGTACTGGAACTCTAAATGGGACAAATCCAAAGATCTATCATTTAGGCAAGGTGTATGGAGGAAACAAGCACTTATTAAATTCCTACTATGTGCCAGGGACCATGATGAGTGCTTTACAAATATTATCTCATTTGTTCCTCACAATAACCCTACAAGATGGGTGCTTTTATTATCCCCATTTTACATTTAGAAAATTGAGACAGACAGAGAGTAAGTAATTTGCCCAGGGTCACACAGCTAATTAATGTCTGGGGCCATATTTGAATGTAGGTATTCCTGATTCCAGATCCAGTGCTCTATCCATCTTGCCAACTAGCTGCAAAGCTCACAACAGGAAAGTAGTGATCAGACTTTGCCCTTGATCACTTTGGAAACACCCCAAACTCACAAGTCCCCAGCTTGACCTGTCACTGAGATCTTTGAATAATCTAAAAATCAATATCCCAAGAAAGTATCAGCAAAACTAGAGTAGACATTTCCTCAAAAGGTATTAATTAACATTAAGTCTTAAATCTGAAGTACTCTGGAAGAATGAGCAAACAACAACAACAACAAAAAACCCACCATAAAAATAAGACAATTACGGAGATAGGAATAGCCAAGTTACAAATGCAGAAGAGGATGTCTCCAAAACATCTATAAGCAAAGCCTCAAAGAAAACACAACTTGGGCATGAATTCAACTAGAATTACTAGAAGAGATGTAGCATGAATTTAAGGTTCTTTTACAAATGAAATAAGAGTGCTAGAGGAAAAAAATCAAAATAGAAATGGCAGCTATGGAAAAAAATTATAAAGGGAATTAACAGTTTGACAAAGAGGTACAAAACATTGCCCAAGAATAAACTCCCTAGAAATTAGAAGTGATCAAACAGAAACTAATGCCTCCATAAAACAACAAGAAATATTAAAACAAAATCAAAAGAGTGGGGGTGGGGAGGGGAAAAATGTAAGGTATCTTATAATGAAAACAACCTGAAAAAACAAATCAAGGAGAGAAAATGACAAAAAAGAGCCTAGAAATTGTATTTTAAGAAATCATGGGGCAGCTAGGTGGCACAGTGGATAAAGCACCAGCTCTGGATTCAGGAGGAGCTGAGTTCAAATCCGGCCTCAGACAGCTGACACTTACTAGCTGTGTGACCCTGGGCAAGTCACTTAACCCTCATTGCCCTGCAAAAAAAAGAAATCACAAAATAAAATTGCTCCTATCTCTCTTCAAATCAGAGGTAAAGATGTAAATAGAAATAATTTACTGCTCACTTTCTGAAAGAAATTCCAAAATAAGAACTCCCAGGAACATTGTAGTCAAAATGCAGCTGCTTCCAAGACAAAGAAAAACACTGCAACACAGCCAGAAAGAAAGAATTTAAGTTCTAGGAAGCCACAGTCAGGATCACACATAATTTGGCACCAGAAAAGAAGGAGAGAATATCTTACCCATGAAAACTAAGTATAATCTTACGAGGGAATACATGTTGCTTCAATGAAATGAAGATTTCCAAGCATTCCTGATGAAAAGACTAGAGCTTTGTAGAAACTTCGCAATGCTAACAAAAGAGTCAAGAGAAAAAATAAACAGGTAAACATGAATGCACAATCATAAAGAATTAAACAAGGATAAACTTTGCATTCTACTAAGGGGAAATGATTCGTGTATCTCTCTAAAACCCATCATCATCAGGGGTCATAGAGGGAGTCTAATTAGATAGAAAGCCTGGGATTGGTTCCAATATGTCTTAATGATTTTAAAAGAAACATGGACTGGGAGGAGAAGAGGAATACAATGGGGGAAAGGGAAAGGAAGGTTAAGGGAAATTATCTCATAATTGTAGTGCAAGTGTCTATACAAACAGAGAGAAAGGGGAAGGGGAAGTGGCTGACATTCAAACCTCACTTTCATCTGACTTAGTCAAAAGAAAGGAAGAATATATACACTATTGGGTGCAGAAATACATTTCACTCAACTGGGAAAAAGGAGGGAAAAGGAAGAAGGGAGAAGAGGGAATTAGAACAAGGGTAGATTACAGGAGGAATTAGTCCTAAGGAAAATAAATTCACAGAATGTGCAAAAATATTTATAGCTCTTTTGGAGTTGGCAAAGAAAAGGAAACTATTATGCTGTGTTGTTTGTCCTTTGTTCTCAAAGAGGACCATGACATTGGGGGAATGTCATGACTTGCAGTGAATTGGATTTAAGTGAGGAAGGGCTGTGCAAGATCACCAACCTCACTCTCTCCTCCAGAGCCATCGGGGTCCATTAGCAAGATATATATCAGGACGACCGGAGATGGCCCCGAATGTTTAAGGAAATTGGGGTCAAGTGACTTGCCCAAGGTCAAGCAGCTCGTAAGTGTCTAAGGTGAGATTTGAGCTCAGATCCTCCCAACTTCAGGGCCAGTGCTCTATTCACTATACCACCTAGCTGCTCCATTATGAATTAAGAAATGATGAAGGAAATAGTTTCAGAGAAACCTGGGAAGACTTGTATGAACCGATACAGAGTGAAGTAAGCAGAACCAGAAAAAGATTTATACAATAAAAACAATATTGTAAAAACAAACAACTTTTTAAAACTTAGGAATTGATCAATGTCAACCGTGCTTTTAGGTGACTTATGATGAAACATGCTACCCACTTCCTGATAGAGGTGAAGGACTCAGTGTCATTTGAGGGATGGGTTTTTATGGGGATTTTTTGGACACAGGTAAGGAAATTTGTTTTGCTTGACTACACATGTTTGTAACAGTGATTCTTTCTTTCTTTGTTTCTCAGTGGGAATGGGGAGAAGAGACAGTGAATTTTTTGCTGCTTTAAAAAGTATTTTAATTCTTTTTTTAAAAAGAAGGATTATATTTGTTCTGCTTGGTTTCAGAGGTCAGAACTCAGGAGCAATAGGGAAAGGGAATGAAGTGGGGGAGGAGTTACAAAGAAAGATTTTAGCTTAATATAAGGGAAAACTCAATTTGGTCTAAACCTGCTTAATGTGGGGAACCTTTCTCATCCATGCACATCAATCCGTTGTTTGTAATTTATAGTGTTGAGCAAGGGGCTCTTAACCTGGGATCTGTGGATGATATCAGGGTGGAGAAGATCAATGAACTAGGATAGGGAAAAATGACATCCTTATTTTCACTAACCTCTGACTGAAATTTGGTATTCCTCCCCAATGTGATCATAAGCAACAAGCCGTTCTTCTGAACAGGAAGCCATAGACTTTAACAGGCTGACCACCAAACAGGCCCAAAACACAGAACAAAAGGCTAAGAACCCCATGTTAGGCACTTGCCTGGGGGCACTAAGAGCTTGAGTGATTTGTCCATGGTCCCATGACTAGTATCACTAGTCTTCATGGGCCCCTACACCACACCCCATCTCTGTTAACAGTTATGAGAGGCATCTATCTGTGGGATGGGTGACCTCTGGGGGTGGTTTCCCATTGATGGTTGCAGGAAAACTTTCCAGGGATTCTGTATAATGGTTCTCTTTCAACTACAGGCTAGACCTCTGAGGTCATTTACAATTCTGAGATTTTGTAATTCTCTCCTTCAAAGAAGCATCATAAGTGTCATTGGGTGGATACAGATTGGAGCACATTGCCCATCTATAGGTTATCCCTCCCTCTTGCTATAGGGATCCCATGGGACCACGTTTTAGCATGGAAATTGACAAACTAGAGAGCTTTAGCCCATGGGCTCTTAACCTTGTTTGTGCCACGGACCCCTTTGGCCATTAGTCTAAAAAATCGGGGGGGGGGCTGCGGCATCTAGGTGGCACAGTGGATAAAGCACTGGCCCTGGTTTCAGGAGGACCTGAGTTCAAACCCAGCCTCAGACACTTGACACTTACTAGCTGTGTGACCCTGGGCAAGTCACTTAACCCCAATTGCCTCACAAAAAAACAAACAAAAATCTAGGGACCCTTTTTCAGAATCATGTTTTTAAATGCATAAAATAAAATACATAAGATGGCAAAGGAAACAAACTATATTGAAATACAGTTATCAATATATTTTTATAAGACTTTCAATTTAAGAACCCCTGATCTGGAGGAAGGTAACTAGGATGGTGAAGGGACTGGAAACCATGTATAGGAGGACTGGTTGAAAGAAACGTGGCAGTATTTGTTCGGGACACAAGGTGACTTGAGGGGTTTTGATAGTTGCCTTAAATATCTGAAGGGTTGTCATGTGGAAGATGGATTGCCAAGGTGTATGAGAGCCAGCTCCTACCTGGTGGGCTACCTTGGAAGAGTTGATTGTTAAAATTTCAGTGTGAGCATTTATGCCTCAGAAATTGGCAAAAGCTACAAACCAGGGCTTGATTTATTGTTTGGCTGATTGTCTAGACTTAAGAAAGTGATGGGGAAAATGTTAATAATTCAGACTAAATTGAGAAGTGTATCATGCCTGTTAAACATTTACCAGTACATCCCTAGATTAGACTTTGCCACTTCCCAAGCCCTGTGACCTTGGATACAGCTTTGTCCTTCTCTGGGACTCATTTTCTCCATATATAAGCTGAGAGACTTGGTCTGGATGATCTCTAGAACTTCTTCTGGCCTTCACATTCTCTGGTTCTACTCCCTCCGGAGCTTCAGAATTTCAGCCAAAGCTACAGGCAGTTTGGGAATAAAGAGACTTTTCTAGCATTGGCTGGGGCCAAAGACAAGCTTTGCCATGAGACAGTTCCCCAGAGCCACCAGGACCCAAATTTGCCCAATGGCTGGTTTCTTCGAAGTCTACCAAAACTGCCTATGGCCAAATACCCATCCCATCCCTGAGTCGGAAGGCAGGAGACTTCTGGTGCCTGCTGCGAATGTCATGGGATCACAGACTCATAGATCTAGAGTCAACACATCAGAAATGCCTGAATTCTAGGGCCCCTCAGCAGCATAACTGCAACGTCCTCCTATTTTGCTCTCATTCTTGTCTCTCATTTTCTCTTTCTTCCTTACTCCTCCTCCTCCTCCCTCTCCTTCCCCTTCTCCTTCTCACCCTCCTCCTTCCTCTATCTCCTCTCCTCTCCCCTCCTCCCTCCCTCCCTCCCCCTATCTCTCTTTCTTTGTGCCAAAGTCAGAAGTGATTCTTCTCCCATATGAAAAATCAGACTATTAGTCTCAGATTTGCTGCTTTATTCTTTCCTTTCCCTCCTGCCCATCTCCAGTGATTCCATATTTAAGGACCCAGTGCTATTACACCATTCATCATTAAAGATGAGTCAAGGTGTAATTTTGAAAGGCCATGTGATAAAGTGGAAAACTATCTGGCTTTGGAGTCAGAGATTCGGAGTTTCAAACTCAGCTCTTTTATTTACTACCTGAATGACCTTGGCAAACTCATTTAAACTCTGTGGGTCTTAGGTACTTCATCTTTTGAGGGGGTTGGAGTAGGTAGCTCCAAAGGTCCTTTCCAGTTCTAAATTTCTGATCTTCTCACCTGTCTCCTGCTCCTCAAATATTCTGTTGAGGCTTTCTCTCTTCTCTCTGAGCTATCTTCCTCCACTCAGGCCAGACTTACTTGCCTCACTCATTTTGAATCTTCCCACTCCTATGTCTTGATCTGCCTTCCCCTCTTCCAGAATCTCAAGGCTAGGAGGGACTTCAAAAGTCATTTAGCCCATCTCATACCTGAGAAAGAATCTTATAAATGAAAGGGTCTGTTCATGTGTGTAGAAGAGGTTACTTTTTCAGGTAGCAATCACAGGGATACTAGGACTTAGAACTGGAAGATTACCTTAGGAATCCCCTAAGTGAGAGTGGTTTGTAATCTGTAGCCTTTCCCCCATCAGACAGGCTCTGAAGCTGTCACTGCAAATGAAAGGGTCAGTGACTGTCATAAGGGTCATGAGAGGTCATTTAATCCAATCTTTCATTTTACAGATGAGGGAACTGGAGGGAGGGGGAGGAGAGTGACTTGCCCAAGGTCATAAAGAGATGGGCTCTGAACCCAGGTTCTCTGAATTAAAATTCACGGCTCCCAACAGTGTTGCAGGCTAGATTGAAGTCTCACTGGATGGGAGGTAGAACAAGATGACTTCTGAAGTCCAGTTCAAGCCCTAAAGGATCTCCAATTAGGAGTAAGGGCAAGTCCTGAGCCAGAGCTGGTCAGGAGGCTGGTATTTGATGCCCCTGGCTCCCCAAGGCAAGGTTAAAAGGGTAACACACATTCCCAACCTCCCTCTCCCCTGGGAGCTGAGCACATAGGACTGCAGAAGGCAGAACCTAGCCAGCCTGTCACTATCAAATATAGAGATAGGACAGAAGGCAACAGCTGGCTCTGTGGGATGAGTGATGAGGTCGGCTGTGTTAAATACAAAAAGATTGATCAGCTGCAGCCAAAGCATATTCTGGAACCAGCAGGCTGAGCAGGCAAGCCCTTGAATGACAGAGAGAGTCACAGATGGCAGAACTACAAGGTCAATAGCTGGGGCCTTCAAGCAATGTCAAATGCCAGGGTGGGAACCATGTGGGCCCTAGATGGTGCCAGTCTGCCCCTCCTCTCTCTCCTCCTGGGGATCCATTTAAGATTGTAGCATTTTTAACCAAGAGAGAGACCTCAGAGACCACCTTGGGTGATCCCATTATTTTACAAATGGGGAAACTGAGACCCAGAGAGGAAGCAACTTCCTTGTCCAAGTACAAAGGTACTCTCTTCCATAGTTACTCAAATCCCAGTTCTGTTACACAGCTAAGAGCTGACCATTGGACCCTTGGACTTCTGACTCCACACTCATCACTCTTTCCATTAACCAAAGATGTTTTTGCACCATATCATGCATTTTTCCAAGTAGAGAGATTTCTAGGAGATGGTGTGCCAAAGTTATTTTTTAAAGTTATATTATTGCCCTTTGGAGGGGGGCGGTTTGGGAAAGGCAATGAGGGTTAAGTGACTTTCCCAGGGTCACACAGCTAGTAAGTGTCAAGTGTCTGAGGCTGGATTTGAACTCCGGTCCTCCTGAATCCAAGGCCAGTGCTTTATCCACTGCGCCACCTAGCTGCCCCCATATTATTGCCTTTTATTTTGATAACTCAGTTATTTCCCCTTGACCCATGTGCCATCCCCACCCTATGAGGAATCCCTCCCTTGTAACAAAGGAAAACATTCCAACAAAGCCAACTGAACTACAATTCCATCTGGTTTAATATACTCCATTCCACACCCACAGTTCCCATCTCTCTGTTGAGAAGACAGAAGTATGTTTCCTCCTTAGTTATCCAGGATCAATGTCCAAGCTCTTTAGGCTGAAAAGGTCTGGGCGAGGGTTCAAGACTAGTCTTTCCCTCCACCTGGAATTGGTTGGTCAACCCATGTGTCCAGAGCACCTACGAAGATGAGCAAAAAAGAACTGGGCATGTTTATCCTGGAGAAGATGATAAAATCACTGTCCTCAATTATTTGAAGAGCTACCATGTGGAAGGTGGATGAGACCACAGAAGACAACTGGGAGAAATGGGTGAGATTTGTAGGGAGGCAGCTTTAGGGTCAGTATAAGAGGAAACAAGATATATTAGAGTTCTACCAAGTTGGAATGGGCTGCCTTGGAAAGTAGTGAGTTCCTCATCACTGGAGGTGGTCAAGCAGGAGCTGGATGGCCACTTGTTGGGGATAGCATAGAGCGGACCATATTTTAAAGTATGGGCTAGGCTGGATGTGCTCTAGGGTCCCTTCCAGCTCTGGTTCTGGTTACCAACTTTGGTTGTTGAGGGAATCTTTGATGGAAGGAAAGAAGGAAACATTTATTAAGCACTTACCATGTCCCAGCTACCATGCTAAATACTGGAGATGACAAATATAGGCAAAAAGAATGGAAGCCCCTACCCTTGAAGAGCTTGCCTTCTACTGGGGAAACAACACAAAAAAGGGAGTTAAAAAGAGTGGGTGGGGGGAATAAAAGGGGACGTGATGGTACCAAGCAAGGTGACATTATTTTAAAGTCCAGAAGTCTTCAAGCAATGACTTCTCATTGGATAGGAAGTAGCAGAGATCTTTTTTCATGTATGGCTCAAAGTAGAGAGACCCCGAGATTCTTTCCCACACTGGAAGCCTTGTCTCCCCAAGCCACCTTAGGAATGTCCTGAAGGCAAGCCTTGGATTTCCCCTTCAACATCACGGCACCCTAATTGACATAGAAAATCTTTGAGCGTGTATTTAATGATTGATTTTATTTTATTTTATTTTTTTGGTGAGGCAATTGAGGTTAAGTGACTTGCCCAGGGTCATACAGCTAGCAAATGTTTAGTGTCTGAGGCTGGATTTGAACTCAGGTCCTCCTGACTCCAGGGCTGGTGCTCTGTCCACTGCACCACCTAGCTGCCCCTTAATGATTGATTTTAAAACCAGGCAAATAATAGTGGTTTTCAACAGGGTCTGGCCCAAGGAAGAAAGAGACCTTTGTTTCCCTTAACTTTGCCCTTCAACCTGGCTCTGTCATTGATTAGGATAGAAAGGTACTGATAGTCTTGACTAATTGGTTTGAACCAGTCAGCAATAGGGTGACAGAGTTCCAAAGAGAGAAGGCCTACCCATCGCTGCTCTGGTAAAAAATCAGTGCCACTGCTTCTCTCTATGCACCAGGAATCCTTCAGAATATTGCCCTACCACCCAAAAGCATTAATTACCAGGTCCTGTATGACTATGTATGGGCTCCAAGAGCAGCTGCTTGTGGTGGGTACAGTCATTTGGGCTCCTGTCTACAGAGAGATTCTGGTGAGATGGTGAAGTGAGAGGTAGTAGGAAAATCCTACAGAAAAACCTCTCCTGTGGAGAGACTGAAGAAACGCATTAAAAAAAACACAACCCTGCTGGAGCAGCTAGGTGGCGCAGTGGATAGAGCACGGCCCTGGAGTCAGGAATACCTGAGTTCAAATCTGGCCTCAGGCACTTAACACTTACTAGCTGTGTGACCCTGGGCAAGTCACTTAACCCCAATTGCCTCACTAAAAAAAAAAAAAAACCAAAAAAAACCCCTGCTTCTAATACAAAAACACAATGGGGTGAAGAGAAATATCTAGAAGGAAATAAGACTGCCTTATCCACCTCCTGCCCCTCAGAGGTGATTATAACTATAAGAACCCCCAGGAAGGCTGAAAAGTTCAGTGAGAAAAATAAAAGGAAGGTAAGAAATCAGAGAAGTATGGGAAGACATATATAGACTGATGCAGAATGAAGTAAGCAAGCAGAACCAGGAAACTAAAGACAACAATGTAACTGGAAAGGAAAAAATGAAATAAAATGACCAAATGCTGTGTAATTTCAATGACTAATAAACCTGAAAAAAGTTGATATATGTTTGTATATATACACACATCTCATATGTGTATAAATATATATATATATATATATTCTTTACAAAGAAAAGATTGTATATATGTATGCACACACATGGCTTGTAAGGGGCAGCCAGGTGGTGCAGTGGAGAGAGCACCAGCTCCAGAGTCAGGAGAAACTGAGTTCGAATTCAGCCTCAGACACTAACTAGCTGTGTGACCCTGGGCAAGTCACTTAACCTCAATTGCCTTCCCCATCCATGCCCCAAAAAGAAAAAGAAAATGGCTTGTGCAAATGCGTGCAGGCAGGAGTATTGAGTGTGCAGAATGCCTAGTAGCCCAGTTTGCAGAGAGTATTAAATCTGGTCCGGAAAGGCGGGAGAGGGATCATGGAGGACACCTTATCTTGTAGCCAATAAGGAACCAGCAAAGGTTTTTTGAGAAGCTGGGTCTTATGGTCAAGGCTCTGCCTCAGGAAGCTGTGTGGTAGATGGGTGGGAAAGGGGTGAGCTTGGACATGGGGAGGGGCGGGGCAGTTAAGACTCTTTTGCTGAAGTCTAGGTGTGAGGTGATGTGGGCTGTGTTGGGAGAGGACCCATGGCAGGAATGTCACATGTGAGCAAGAGAGGCTGTAAAGCACTGCAGAGTTGCCAAAAAGGATCCTTGGGGTCCCACCTGGCTCTCTCATTATCACTGACATGTATATAGTATTGTAAGATTTACAAAGTGCTTTCATGCATCATTTCATTTAATCCTCATAACCACCCTGGGAGGCAGGTGTGGCCAAAATCTCCTCTCCCCCTCTCCTCCCACCCTTTTTTTCCTAGATAAATTTAGACTTAGCACGGAGACTCATCTTGCTTTTGGTCATGTCGTTGGGAAGTGTTCAGAGACAGATTTAAAGCAGGTTTCTTCTGACTTCCAGCCCAGTTTTCTTCATGTCACTCCACCCGGGGTGAGATCTTTACGATTCTATGCTGCAGGAGGCACAGCCACAAAGGGAGGTGGGGTAGTAGGTTTACTCTATCAATAGTACAAAAGGTACTTCAAGAAGCAATATAGTAGGGGCGGCTGGGTGGTGCAGTGGATAGAGCACCGGCCCTGGAGTCAGGAGGACCTGAGTTCAAACCGGCCTCAGACACTTGACACTTACTAACTGTGTGACCCTGGGCAAGTCACGTAACCCCCATTGCCCCACAAAAAAAAAAAAAAAAGAAGCAATATAGTATATGCTAGATTTAGAGTCTGGAGAGCCTGAGTTCAAATCCTGACTCTGCTACTTGTGACCATGAGCAAGTGCCTTCGCCTCTCTAAGGACTTAATGTCCTCATCTTTAAAATGACATGTTTGGACTAAATAATATTCCAGTGTTTAGAAGCTAAAATAATCACATTTCTCATTTATAGCACTTTTCTCATAACAACTATGTGAGTGAAGAAGTTTAAGAATTATCTCTATTTTAGGGGCAGCTAGGTGGCGCAGTAGATGGAACACTGGCCCTGGATTCAGGAGGACCTGGGTTCAGATCTGACCTCAGACACTTGACACTTGCTAGCTGTGTGACCCTGGGCAAGTCACTTAACCCTCATTGTCCTGCACACCCCCCCCAACAATTATCTCTATTTTTAAGAGGAGGAAACTGAGGCATAGAGAAATGAGAACACTTATCTACCCCATGCTCACTTAGCTGAAAAGCATGAGAGCTTGGATTTTAATTTGGGTCTAGTATTCTTTCCCCACACCACAGACACCGTAACCCAAGGGATCATGTCCTTGTCAATGATTCTGTGATTAACCCTGGAGGCCCAGAGGAAAGGTGGATGGTCAGTCTTCATACTCCTTCACCTCTGGCTGATGCCGTTTTGTGTCCCTTTATGTTTTTAGCAAGAAAGAATTCTTTCCTCCATCTGAGCAGAACAAACACGATAAATAAATTTAATCCATAGATAAAATTGCCTGGCATTGAGTGAAATGAGTAGAAGCAGGAGAACAATTTATACTTTAGCAGCATTGTAAAGGCAAACAACTTTGAAACACTTAAGAAATCTGATCAATTCCAACAATTCCACTGGATTGATGATGAAGTGTGCCATCCATCCTGGCAGAAAGGAAATGGACTCAGGGTTCAGAAGTATGAAACTGAAATAGAAATGTATATGTGTACATATATATGCATATATGTGTGTAACACACATATATTTAACATACAAATGCATGTATAACACATGTGTGTGTATATACATATCCATCCAAACACACTGTGACAAGTAAAACTAAATGTGTAGTCACCTTATTCCTATCCCAAGTG
Source organism: Dromiciops gliroides (assembly GCF_019393635.1). Classification (NCBI taxonomy): domain Eukaryota; kingdom Metazoa; phylum Chordata; class Mammalia; order Microbiotheria; family Microbiotheriidae; genus Dromiciops; species Dromiciops gliroides. The sequence goes on along the minus strand of NC_057861.1, from coordinate 66,133,250 downwards.
TAGGGGAAACTAGCTAGGATTTACTTATAAATTAGAAGCTTTAGCACCAAGTTTTGGCTTTAAGCATTTAATAGTGAAAAAGAGAACACCTGGGGCTGAAAGCCAAGAAAAGACCTATCTAACCTAGTGTCCTCTACCTCACCCACCACCAGCTCGTTCGAGCACCAAACTGCCAGTCCAAACTCCCTCTGCTTCTGGAGGAGAGGCAGTCCATACACAGTGCTTCAAGCTGATTGGCTATTGTCACCCAAATCCATTGGTTCAATGGTCTTGAGGGTGGTCCTACATTGAGGTGAACTGAGAACAATACCCTCTTCAGAGTCAGGCAGGTGTGGCTTCAATTGAATTAACTTTAAGTGGGTTAATCAGCAAAGTCAATCACTCTCAGTCAATCCAATCAGTCCAAATCAATCTGGAGCCTTTGGGCATTGGTTAAGCCCATTATTTTCTCACAACATACACATATATTTTATATATACATACAGGACATGATTAACATGGACATTGGTTTGGCTTGATTACACAGATTTGCTTCAAGGGTTTTGTTTTCAATCTTTTTTTTTTTCATTTGCAAAGGTGAGAGGAAGCAAAAAAACATTTTGTTCATGACCCAGCAGAGCATTACCAAGAGCAGCTCAGTTGAGAACCTCATTACCTTTGTCTGCTAGGGTTACTATGGTGGTAGATTGGTGCTGCTCATGGAGTTTACAAAGACTTAAGCCAAGTGTTTTTCAAAAACTCTCATACTTTTGCTACAGCCAAGATGGAAAGATGTGAGCTAGATGCTAGATGACAGTATGATTAGGAAGACTCAGAACTATTTAAATGATCCGACGACCCCAAGATTAGTCATGGATGTCCCCTGCCAACAGAAGAGTGGACCAAAGATCTGTGCTTGGCCTGTTGACTGATTTTTATCATTACTGCTGTTGTTGTTCAGTCATTTCTAACTCTTTGTGCCTCCATTTGGAGTTTTCTTGGCAAAGAGACTGGAGTGGTTGGCCATTTCCTTCCCCAGCTCATTTTACAAATGATGAAACTGAGGCCAACAGGGTGAAGTGACTTGCCCAGGGTCACACAGCTAGTAACTGAATGAGGCCAGATTTGAACTCGAGTTTTCCTCACTCCAGACCCAGTGCTCTATCTACTGTGCCACCTAATTGTCCCATTTATCATCATTGACGGAATGCAATTTATTATTATTGACTGAATGTAAACTTCACACTACACAAATCTGGGAGGAAAGCACAAATCAGAATAATAGAATTTGGATCCAAAAAATAAAAAAAGAAGAAAATCTCAATAAAATATCGAGACAAATATAATAAAGTTAATAGGAATAAATGCAAAATTCATAGCTCTTTGACATAAAGCTAAATAGGACCTTACAGGTCTAGTCCAGCTCCCCCATTTATCCATAAGGAATTCAAAGCCCAGAGAGATAAAGTCATTCACATGGATATTAGTTGTTTTGTGGTTCTTTTTAAACAAGCAACTTCACAAATCCAAGATGAGGAGGGCCCAGCTAGACCAGAGTTTGTCTGCAAGAGTTTTCGAGGACTACAAGAGCCGTATGGGCCAATAGTATAATATGGCAACTGCCAACATTAAGAGTAGCACAGTAAGTAGACCTTGGGGAGGTGACTGTCCTATCTGGAGTCTTGCCACATTTGAGGAAGGATGATGATAAGCTGGAAAGTTCCCTAGTTAGGGTGACCAACATGCCAAAGGATCATAATGAAGGAGCTAGAGATGTCTGCCTGATTGAGAGTAGACTTCAGAGAAACATGAGAATTGTGTTCAAATATTTGACGGGCTACGGGGGAATAGAGATGAGATTTGTTCTGCTTGTCCACTGGAAGCATGTGGTTGGAAGTTGCGGAGGCAGATTGAGACTTGATGTTAGCAAAAGCAGAGCTATCCAAAAATGGAAGAGATTGACCTTGGGAATTGGTGGGCTTCCCCTCTCTGGTGGTCTTACGGCTAAAAGCAGGAAGGGTTTGTGGGAGAAGGGATTCTTGTTGCTGTATAACTTGGACCAGAAGGCCTCGGAGTCGGGTCCCTTCCAACCCTGGGATTCTGTGAGCTTTTTATCATGACTCTAAACAAAATGAGCCCTGACACAAGGGCAAGGCTAAAAGCCAAGACAGAAAGGACACAAAAGCAAACCAGAGACAGAGATTGCACTGGTCCAAAGGACTTGGAAAGGTTAGCCAAGAAAAGGGCTTGAGTTCAAATGCCTGCAGTTTCAAGGACAGCATACTTCCCAGTGAGATTGCTACTCCTTTCTCTGGTTCCCAGGATATCGGAGCATGACTAGCATTCCCAGAGGAAAAACATATGTGCTGGGAGTCTGCAGCTGTGCTCATCCGAGGGAGCATTAAGTAGGCAGCCCCAACATCTGAGCCCTTTGCTTGGACTTGGAGTCCATCCATCCCTTAAAAGGGGAATAAGCATTTCCATAGTGCCTACTATGTGCCAGACACTGTGTGCTAAGTGTTCTTTTTTTCTTAAAAAAAAAACAAACAAATCTCATTTGATCCTCACAACAATGTTGTGAGATGCAAGGACTGTTATCATTCCCGCTTTATATCTGGGGAAACTGAGGCAGACAGACATTAAAGTCAGCCAGTGTCTGAGGCCAAATTTGTATTCAGATCTACCCGAGTCCAGGCCCAGCACTCTATCCATCCACTGGGCTAGATCTAGCCAGCTGCATGATCCACGGATTTTACTGTCTTGGGAGCTCTAAACAGGCAGTGACCAGGGCTCTGCCCAGAGGCACTGGATTTCATTGGAAGCCCTTGAATAATGCAGAAGGTAAGGAGCACAGTTTAGTTACCTAGTTTAAAATGGGAAGCCAGAAGAGGGAAGGCTGGGGTGAGCTTCTACTTCAACCTGCCTGGCAATAAACAGCCTCTTGCCAGGTCCTAGGGGCAGGCTTCACCCCCGCTCCCAACCCCAGCAGTACTACCTCACCCCCAACTTTAGGCATGGCTCATGCCCCTTGCATGCCTGAGTGTGGCTAGTCCTCAAGGTCTCAGAGTCACTTGCCCTGTTTACAAAAACTCTTCGTTGCAGCTCTAACCTGACAGAAATCACTGGAGACTTGCTACTCATCAGGAATTCTACTTGCAGGCAGGTCAAGTCACACAGACTCCCCAAACCTGAAGAGTTGTAAGGAACCCTCAAAGGCCTGCTTCTCAAAAACTACAATTACAAATAACAGCTAGAATTGATAGACTGCTTTGAGGTTTGCAACGTGCTTTGTGGCATCTCTCTCTGGATCTTCACCACAACCTTGTGAGGCTGGTGCTATCATTATCCTGGTACATTTTATAGATGGGGCTGAGAATTTAAGTGACTTGGCCCAGGGGTCACACTGCTAGTGACCAAGGCAAAATTGGAACTCGGCTTCCCCTGCCTGCAAACCTACCAGTGCTTTCACAGTCCCGCCTGCTTGCCTGCACATCTGTGAAGCAGATATGCGGCCTTTGTTAGATGATCTCCAATGAGGGAACTCATTCATTCCTGACTCGTTTCCTCTTTTGGTGGCTTGGTTAGGGAGTTGTCCTTAGATCAAGCCTCAGTCTGCCTCTCTGAAACTTACTTAGATATTGGGTTGGGAAGGATCTGAAAAGATCACCTAGTTCATCCCTCTCACTTTATAGGACAGGAAATGGAAGCCCAGTGAGGGGGAATAACTTGCCTGAAGTCATTGATGCTACCAAATGGCAGGGGAGGGATTTGAACTCAGTCAGGTCTTCTAAATCTCATGCACTTGACACTACACTCCTACTCCTAGCTCTGACTTGGGGTTTTTGTGAAACAAATATAATCCCATTTCCCCTTCAAATACCTGAAGACAGCTTTCACTTTCCCCCTTGGGCTAAGTATCCCTTCCACCCCTCCTCATATGGACCAATCTTTTTTTTTTTTTTTTAAAGGCGGGGCAATGAGGGTTAAGTAACTTGCCCAAGATCACACAGCTAGTAAGTGTCAAATGTCAGAGGCCAGATTTGAACTCAGGTCTTCCTGAATCCAGGGCCGGTGCTTTATCCACTGCGCCACCTAGCTGCCCCCCATATAGAACGATCATGAGGCCTCTGACCACTCTAGACTCCTTCCTCTGCACTCCTTAGCTTTTCAGCATCTTTCTTCCTAAAACACGGCACCAGAGACTGAGCATGATGCTCCAGATGTGGCCTGAGCTGGGCAGGGGACAGCAAGATCAGGGGTCACTTGGAGAGCCCAGACACCGGGCCTCTTGATAGGTCTAGGATCATCTTAGATGGGGGGAGGGCACTATTTCTTGCCATTGAGTCTTATTGAGCTCAAAGTGCTGCAGCAACCCTTCTGTTTTCCAACACCTAAAGATCACCCAGTGTGGTTCAGAAATCACAACCAACTTCTTTCACACTCTAGACAATTATTTCACCAAGTCCTGGTGACCTGAACCCAGTGAACAGATGCTCTGTGGTCAGCCCCTTAGGTACCCAAAGTTCTTACTTGCTCATAGCCATCCAGGACAAAGAATATTCTGTTTGGAAGAGAAAATGGGACCAAAGTAAAGAGTTGCCTGGTTCAACTTTCTCCATGTCATTCATTATCACTATCCTGGACCATCCTCTGATCCTTTTTACCCTCAACACAGCTAAAATAAATTAAAAAACCAAAACTTTTTTGGGATGTTCTTAGCATTTGTCACTATTTTCAGTTCATCTTGGAGCTTGCAACACTTGATACTATCCTACTCAACAAATTCTATCCATTAAACAACTGGAAAGAGGCAGAGAGGTGCATTGGTTAGAGCCTGCCTCAGACATGAAGACCTACACTTAAGTTCCGCCCTTGGCTGGGAAACTAATTTGCTGTAATATAAAGGTTCTAGTGCTTAAAGGCTTATCCAGAACTTTCCTTGATGGGCAGTACAAGCATTGTCTTCATTTTACAGATGAGGAAACTGAGGCCTTAGAGAGGCAAAAATTTGTCATAGGTCCTGCAGCCAGTGAGGGGTTAAAGCCAGGAATCAGACCCCTTATCACCTGACTCCCAAATCTAGTGCCCCCCAAAGTTTATGTGACTGGAACCATCTAATGTTTTCTCCCTTCTTCCCAACAAAAACTACAAGTAAAGGCCTTCCTTTCCTCTCCCTCCTTGGCAGGGGGACCTCATACAGTTACACACATTAAAACATTTGGTGTCTGTTCATCCTTAAACAAGACTGGGATTTCAGCTCTGGCCAGAGATGGATGATGGCCCATCCAAAATTGCTACTCTATTTTACAAGGTCTCAAAAGCAGAACAAAATTACACACCATCTGCACAAGAACAGACCACCTGCAAGCCGCCTGCAGGACCACGGAGAGGTGGAAAAAAATGACCTTCTCTGTGTCCACAAGTTCTATGTTCTGGGGTGAGGACTAGAGCGCATCTGTCAGCCCACACACACTGGAAATAAAAAGCCTGCTGAATCCTATCTCACTACTGTTGCCAGAATCGTCAGTGAAAGCTAAAAGGGTCTGTCTCGTGTCAGCTGAGGAACCTGGCCATTGGTTCCATGCACTCCTGAAGAGCAAGTAGTATTTTATCCTGGAAGGCTTTGTTTCACCGTGGACGTGGCTTGGTAAGCACCGCCTCCAAATACAACCAAGCAGCTTTTGTTTCTCTAAAACCCAAGGCTCAAACTTGGATTTGGAGTTGGCTGCTGGGCTGGCCAGATAAGAATGTGGGGCTTTCTAGACTAGTGGTGTTAAATTCAAACAGACCATATATTGGGAACCTTGTGAGTCACACAGTGACTTAGTTTTGTTGTATTTTTATTTATTTATTTTGCAGGGCAATGAGGGTTAAGTGACTTGCCCAGGGCCACACAGCTAGTGTCAAGTGTCTGAGGTCGGATTTGAACTCAGGTCCTCCTGAATCCAGGGCTGGTGCTTTATCCACTGCGCCACCTAGCTGCCCCCCCCCCATTACATTTTAATATGATTCTGGCCACACTTGGGATACTGCCGGAGCTTCTAATGGGGTAACAAACTCCAATTGGAGTTAATATTGGACTTGAAGACTTAATAGTCATGTCTTCTAGGTAAGTCATTCCATCTCTTTAAGCCTCAATTTCCTCATCTTTAAGATGGGGATAATAATGGCACCTAACACACAGTTGTGGTAAGGGCCAAATGACAGTGCATATGACACAATTTGCCAACCTCAAAGCAATTTATAGGCCCTTGACACTTTTTTCAAGTTTGTTTCCCCTACCTCCTCCTCCCCCCAGCACTTTGATTCTCCTAAGGGAAGGTACTATTGTTCCCATTTTACAAATGGGGAAACTGAGGGCCAGAGGAGAATTCCCTGAGTCACATAACTGACTCCTCCTACTGTATGTGCCATATCTAAGTGTAAAGAATAAGCAAAGTTGGGAGGGGTGGCTGTGTGTGTTGGGAAGCACACTGGGCTTAGAAGTAAGGACAGGAATCCAGGGCCAAGGGTCCTCTGTACTGACCCCCAGGCACGATAGGGTGTGGCCTGCGAGGCCCCCCAGGCTTCAGAGCTGGCCAGGGTGTGGCAGACGTGTGGCAGAAAAGACTCACCCTTACTCCCTAAGTGTGAGGGATTCAACAATTCAACAACTTTTATTAAGTGCCGAGGATGTGCCGGGCACTGGGCCGGGCACTGCAGATACAAAGACAAAAACCAAACAGTCCCTGCCCTCAAGGAGCTTACATTCTATTGGGGAGATACAACGTGTACAGGAGAAGGAAATACAAAGTAATTTCTGGAGGCAGAGGGAACTGACGCCTGGGGGATCGGGAAGGACTTGCCAGAGGAGGCGGCACCTGAGCTGAGCCTTTCAAGAGCTCGGGGGCAGGAGGGTGTGCATTCCAGGTGTGGGGGACAACCCGGCAAAGGCACCAAGATGGGAGATGGAATGCCTCATTCTGCTTAGCTCAGGGGAGAGCCAGCAGGCCAGTTCAGACTGAGCACGGATGAGAGGGAAGAGTAAGCAACAGCACAAGCGAGACGGTCCTGTTCTGGCTGTGTTCTCCTCAAACTCTTGGACAGGAGCATAAATACCAGTTCTGCTCTCCAGGGCCTACCTGACCATAGGCAAAACAAGTCATCTCTCTGAGCTCCAGACCCGTGCCCCGAGCCCCCCATCTATAGGGTGAAGGGCTCGGCCTGGTCTGAGCTCTACGCATATGATGCCAGAAGCCTGCTGACAGAGGGAGGAAGCCGTGTGTGGATGAAGATCTTGGCTGCATTGCTGGCTTTGCTACTTACTACCTGCCCCACTGAATGAGTCACCGAACCTATCCGGGCCTTAAGACTAATGAGCCAGTTGGCCTAGAATATTTCTAAGGCCCCTTCCAGGGTCTGATCCTACGGTCATAAGCTGTTTCTCTTGGAAATCATCACTACAGGCCTTTAAATACTGTGTCAGTCTTTTCATCTCCAGACGCATTTCCTCTATGTCCATGCTGTGCACACTCAGTTGGATGGGCCTTATGCTCTTTGCCAAATTGTCTGTCTCCTTCAGAGAACCATAAAGCACACCACCATTAAAGAGGAACTAGATTATCAGCCCTCTTGCCACCTAAAACACCAAAGGCACGTCTCAGAAATGAAGACATTTCAAAATAACAAGCAGCCTGGAATTCTGTAGCATGTAAGATACTTACAAATATATTTTGTTGGAAAAAAAAATGTGCATTTCCCCTGGCATTGTGGCCACTATATATAGGTTAGCACAAATTATCCCCAGAAGCCCAAACTTGGAAGGCATGTGTGTGTGTGTGTGTGTGTGTGTGTGTGTGTGTGTGTGATCGTGTGCTCACATGTGGAAGGGCAGTCTCATCCAGGGGTCAGTCCAACAACAAACAACAAAAATTTTCTAAGGGTCCAGGGTATCATTTCAAACAAGTACTCCTTGAATATGGGCCCTGGAGAATATGTAGCTGCTCATTCTGACAACATAAATAGTCTTTTAAAAAGGGGACTCTAAAGGAATCTAGGAAAGGTACTGTTTCAGCCAGGACTGCTACAGGAAGGAGATCCCCACAACTCCAAGTCCCCACTGCCCACCCCTCCTCCCCAGCAAGACTTCTCTGATGTCAACACTCTCTCACTTTTTTGTTTTAAATAATATTCTCTCTGGCCTCTCAACTGTTAAAACATCTTTAAAAAATACATGCAGATTATTCTTTAAATCATTTTCTTGTGAATGGCAGGAAACCACTCAGATCAATGCACAGCCAGCTAAAATGAGGCTTGGCCTCAGCTCTGCTTCTTCGTTCTCCAAAATGACATAGGAAGTACATTTTCTCTCTTCAATTCAATCTAAAATTTAAAAAAGATGTGGTTTCACCTGAAGTTGAAACCAACTGCTTAGCCCCCTCCCCCCTCCCCCCCAACAAAACACCGGGAGGAACGTCATCGTGCAATGGCCTCAAATAGCAAGCGAGCACCTTTCTACACAGAGGAACACCAAGGGTCTCCAGTTAACGAGGCAGCAACAACAGAAGGGCGTAATTCCAGCCACTCCCTTCAGAGGAAAACAGCATCTGCTTGGGTCTCATCTACAATGCTGGCTTTTCTGAAGAGGCCTACCAGGAGTCAGTGTAAACATACGGTTAATCCCTCCAGGAGAAACTTGCTCCAGGAGTCCCCAGGAAGCCTGAAAGCACCGTCACAGCATCCTGACCCAGACCCTGCTCCGAAGAAGCCTGATCTCTTCCCAAGTTCGTAGTCTCTTTCCCTGTCTCTCCTTCCCAGTGTCAGATTGCTTCTTAGCTTGCGACCACCTGGCTCAGCTGTGGGGGATGGTGGGAGACAGCTTTCATGGTTTGAAACGAACCCCCCCCAAAACTGGCTTCCGCTAAGAGTTATTCATGAACGGAGACAACCAAAAACACCTTGGCCACGCACACCGAAAAAATCAAGGCCTGCCTCCAGTGTACATCACAGGGGCGACCTAAAGGGTTCTCTCTTCAGCTTAAACAAAGTTGGTCGCAGCCACAAAGGGGTTGGGAGAATTTCTTCTTTAATCAAACACACAGATATACCTCTGAGACTTCAGTTATGGAATGATTCTCACAATAGTAAGAAGCAAAAGATCAAGCAAACCAGAAGAGAAAGTATTTATTTTGCCAGGCATGCACAGAGGTGCTGGCCACGCATCCCATCTGCCACGGGTGCACCCAGGATCTGTGACCGAGCAGAACCCTCAACCTTACTCTTCTAAGAAGCCTTTGCAGGGCCTGGAGCCATGGGGAGGAGGCCTCGTGACCTTTCCAGGGGACTACAGAGAAGAGCAGGGCAAAGGTAGCATAGCAGGGCCTCCCTTTCTCCCCCAGTGCACACCCCAACCCTGTCTGTAGCCCCACCTGAATGACTGACAAGTCTCTGCATGGCCACTGGGAGAGGGAGCAAGAAAAGAAACACACAAATGGGCTGCTCATAACACAAACATTCTCAACTTCCAAAACACTCCAGCTAAAACACATTCCCTGCCCATTCAATATACAAATAATATTTAAAAACAACAACAAAAGAAAATGAATGAGATGTTTTTCTCTCCCTCGTATTCAGTGTTACTCAAATCCCATTTCAGTTTGTGGGGAAAAGAACTTTTTTTTTTTTAAAGCCACAAATCTAGAAAACCAGTTTGGGGATTTTTTTTTCTTTCCTTCTTTTTCCTTTTTTTTCTTATATTTTTTTTAAACAATAAGTATTTATAGAAAGAACTTCACAAAGGTGATTTATATACAGAAATCACAATTCCAAAGGCTGCTTCAGTAGTCAGTGAAATAGCACCTTTTCAAGATGAGAGCTTTTACATGGTTTAAAAATCGGAGTAGTTTTTGCTTTTGTGACGTAACGTTTAACCCTTCCTAGCCTAAGACAAGAGCCAGGCATCCATGCGCTCCGGGAGTACGAGCTCTTCTAAAGCATCCAGGTGACACGCAATCTGAGAGGTTACCATTGCTTCCTTTTCCTATTACCGTCAGCAGTGTGTTCAGCAGAGTCGAGGTAGCCTGTGGCCAGACAAGTCTCTCAGATGGTCAAAATTAAATGTAGATGAAAGGAATTCACAGCAAGTTATTGCAGGTGGAGGGGGGGAGGGGAAGGGGGAGGGGGGCTGTCCACTTGTTCCACAGTTGCCTGGGTGCTTTGCTGGGGGGGTAGAAGGGGGTCAGGGAGAAGTGGGGGTGGGGGAGGTCACGAGATGTTGGTTCTAAAATTGTGTTTGTACTAAAACATGTGGCTCTGGGCTCCAGGCTGGTATTGTGACTGCAGGAGGCTCTCCATGAAAGCCAGGTAATCAGGATTCTGTCCATAGTCCTCAGAAGTTCGGGCACTGCCCACCCTTGGGCGCTTGGCTGCCTTCGCTTCCTCTCCTGAGGATCCTTTCTCTTGGGGAGCAGCAGTGCTGACCGACTGCAAAGACAAGAAGCACAGCTCCGTGAAAGGAGAACTCGATGGGACTGACCCTCCCAGGTGCCACGTGGAGCTGGCCATGGCCCACTACCCTTCAGCCGCTACAATAAATACAGGGATCATCTCACCCCTTGAGTGGCTGCCTGTGACACAACTCAGACCCCGGTCCTCCTCCCATTCAGGGATCCCCAGCTCAGAGGCCCCTACTTTCTGCTTCCTGCTGGAGGACGTAGACCCAAGTAGAGACTTCACAGCACCCTAGAGAAGACTGCACAGAAGCCCTGCCTTGTCTTTTCATTTCCTACACTGGTGACTTTGTCACACAAGGAATTAAGCAAGCAGCTCAGCTTCCCCCAAGGCTTTGCTTCTGCCTGTGTTACCCACCAGTCTAGATTTGACTCTCTTGGGGAGCTCCTCCTCAAGGGTGTAAATGTCACCACGCTTCACCATCAGCTGGGAACCGTCCTCAAACTCCACCTACAAGAGAAGCAGAAACAAAACACTGGATGCTACCAGACAATCCACCCTCTGCAGGGAGGCAACAGAGCGTCTTAGCTAAACTCCGCGTCTCCTCAGAGTCTCGAATGATGCTGTGCACAAGACGTGGACCCAACATTTGTGGCATGAATGAAAAAATGGTGGGCTCCTCAACTCCCAGGATGAAAGTGTGAAGTCAGGCCTTCAAGCAGAGATGTGACCATAGCACCTGGGTCACCCAAAGAACAAGGTCCCTGCAGAGTGCCTCAGGGTTGACACCGAGTGGAGGGAGTAGCTCATCTTCACGTGTCTGCATGTCTTCGGGAGTCTGGACACCTGGGCTACAAAAGGGGGCACTTCACAGGATTTAAGGGAAGTTGCAGGGCAGAGAGTTCCTTCTAGCTACCCTCAATACCTTTCAAACTCATGTCACAGACTAAGTGTGGGAGGGGCTGGGGACTAGGTGACACAACTTTAGCGAAAGGCTTGGGGTTGTCTGTGTAATCTTTCTGAATCTCAGGCTGCTCATCTTGAAGATGAGGGGATCAGACTGGTGTGGAGGAGCTCTGAGGGCCCCTTTCAGCTTTAAATGCTACCAACCTACAGCTACTTCTTTTCATGAACCTTTGAACAAGGACGACCGCCTGCTTGCCCCTCCTTACACAGAGTGAATAAGGTGCCATCCTTTGACAAAGAGTCTGTTCCACGATCTTCCTAGAGCTATTTGGCGCTTGTGATGACAGCTGCCAGGAGTCTAGGTTTGGCACTGTACTCCTTCAGCCCAGAGTGTATGCTGGGGTCGCTGTCTAGCCTGATGCTGTCTCCTCAGGACAGCTACAAGGGACTAGTACAATGCTCTGGAGCCATTGCATTGTGTTTTTTTGTTTTTTGTTTCTGGTGGGGCAATTGGGGTTAAGTGACTTGCCCAGGGTCACACAGCTAGTAAGTGTTAAGTGTCTGAGGCAGGATTTGAACTCAGGTCCTCCGGACTCCAGGGCCAGTGCTCTATCCACTGCACCACCTAGCTGCCCCTGGAGCCACTGCATTGTATTAAGGATATTGGCAAGTGGGAGCACAGACTCCATACAAATTGAAGAAAAAACAGGAAGGAATGGAGACCTACAAAATTCAAGGATGGGTTTAAGTAAATGGTTGGGTTTAGTTGGAGAAGAGACACTTAGGGAATACCATTCCTGCCATCAAGATTGGAAATGGCAATGCAAAGAGGCTGGCTGTGGCAGAGGTAGGGCTCAAAATCACCAACATCACTCCTTAGCTTTGCTCCAAGACTTCTGGATGCTCCAATGACCCAAGGGAAGAGGGTCAGAGGAGACCCAGGACACAGCACTCCAGGTTAGTTGCTACTGAGAGCTAGGAGCGAGGGGTGGATATGCTATCCTACCATAAAAGCTTTTGGGGTGACCAGGAAGACACTATCGAGTCAAGAAAATGGCCGAGCATTTACTATATGGGAAGTTGTAGGCCAGTGAAAGAAACAGCTACAATTACTGGTTTGTACTGGGATTCCTGCTACTGATCTAGAGAGACTGAAGTCAGTGGACTCACAATCAGAAGAACAAGGTTCTTATCTCTGCTCTGCTACTGATTAAGGGTGACACTGGGCCAGTTTCTTCTCTCTGGACCTTAGTTTTCCCATTTGTAAGATGATGGGTTTATATCTGATGTTGTCAGAGTTCAAAAGGATCATAGAGACCATACTTTTTATAAAATTTAATTTAAAAAACCTTAAGGTTGCCATTTTAAATAGAAATGAGGGAGGAAATAAATTTCTATCCTCTGCTTCTAACACTAGGTGATCACTCTCAGCTAGTCAGTAACTTCTCCCCTTTAAAATGAACATTTCCATCCAAATTAAACAATTTCAGTTACCAAAATATGTTTTTATTTTAGCAAATGGTGGAATAATCAGTCAGGTGTAAAGACCTGGGGTGTTAAATAGTTTCATGCTCCCAACTGCTTTCTCTGATCACTGATTAGAACATGAATTATGTATCTGGGAATAGAAAAGAGATGCTTGTTTCGAAAATAAAGAGTGGAAAGTAATTGTACCTCAGTCACCAGAGTCCTTCAATTTAGGAAGATGAGTTCTTCTAGATATTGCTCAAAGGAATGTGGGTTCTGGGTAACACACTGTGAATGCCTCATTAATAATAAAAAGTAACTAGTATATGACAGGCATTGTGCTAAGTGCTGAGAATACAAAGAAAGGCAACTCTCCCCTTCCCCCAAACAAACAAAAACAGTTCCTGCTCAGTCTAGTGGAAGAGACAACATGCAGCTAGGTGGCACCACAGTGCACAGAGTGCCAGGCTTGGAGTCAGGAAGACTCATCTTCCCTGAGTTCAAATCTGGTCTCAGACACTTACTAGCTGTGTGATCCTAAACAAGTCACTTAACCCTGTTGGCCTCAGTTTCCTCATTTGTAAAATGAGCTGGAGAAGGAAATGGCCGACCACTCCAGGATCTTTCAGAAGAGTCAGACATGACTAAACAACAACAGAATGTGCTGTAAGAAATGATGTATGTGATGAATACAGAGAAGCATGGAAAGAGCTATATGAACTGATGCAGAGTAAAAAGCCAAGAAAATTATACACAGTAACTATAATAATCTAAATGTAGAGAACAACAATAACCCCCCAAATCAAAAGTGAATGCAAACTTACTAGCTGTGTGACCCTGGGCAAGTCACTTAACCCCAACTGCCTCACTAAAAAAAAAAAAAAAATGAATGCAACAAAATCATATTCAAGCATGACTTGAATAGAGATGAAAAGACACCCCCCCACCCCCTTTGTGGAAATGAGGGGTATTTGTTAGTTATTTGGGATGGCTCACTGGGAATGGGAGGGGGAAGGGTACTGGGGATAACTATGATGATGTGAGAAATAGACAACATCAATAACTTTTTTGTTGGGGGGGTGAGGCAATTGGGGTTAAGTGATTTGCCCAGGGTCACACGGCTAGTAAGTATCAAGTGTCTGAGGCCAGATTTGAACTCAGGCTGGTGCTCTATCCACTGTGCCACCTAGCTGCCCCAATAACAACTTTTTTAAAAAGTAACTAATGTCAGCAAGACCTGGGGTGAATTTGTATGAGAAAATATGTACAAATTTCTAAGGATAAAGGATACTATTTACCCTGAAATGATCTCCCCTCTAAACTCTGCCCAATTGTTCTCCTTCAGGACCTAGCTCAAACGTCACCTTTTTTAGGAAACTTCCCCTCAAAATCCACAGACCTCTGCTCCTTCTCCTTGCCCCTCACCCCCACCCTGCCAACCTCCATGCAGGAAGTGAAGTCCTCCTTCCAACCTTGATGCCATGATGCCTTCCGCACTGCACTTGTACATCCTGCCTGTTACTACTATTTATGTCCCTACCTTGTAGTCGGTGAGACAGTAAATGCCAAGAAGGGTGGAAGCATGCTTAATTAATAAGCTTTTTGTCTCTCAGAGTGCATAGCACAAGACCCTACATACCAAGGACTGTGTGTAACTGAACTGTTGGACAGCTCTATGTTCAGTTGCTGAGAGACATACGCAGTTTAGATAAGACCTATTACTTGTCTTCATGGGAGATAAGACAGAATCAAAAGTAGCTGCAATACAAAGTATTATATGACAAGTGCACTTGTTACTAACTGCAGTGTTGTGTAAGTGCAGAAGGACTCACTCATATATAGGAAGCAGTTTAGTTGGGCTTTAAAGGATGGGTGGGAATTCTGCAGGTAAAGTAGGAGAAAAACCTTCAAGGCCTAGGGAATGATGAGACTGAGAATAAGAAAGAAATATACAGGCATGTTCTAGGACAGAGAGAAGTCTAGATCAGTTTGAACAGATTACAGGCATCAATGAGAAAGAAATCTGAAATATGACAAACATCCCGAAGTTCTACTTTCTGAATGAATGACAAGAATGATGAAGGAAGGAATAATGTAGTGTGGTCTGCTCTAACCTCAGGACCTTTAAAATTACAGTGGGCAAGCTGTGTTTCCACTTTGCTTCCTTCTGGGCTGGTTAGCTTGGAGAGATTGCTATGGCACTAGGCCATAAGCAGTCTGCTGGAGTGACAGGTTCCTACTGTCCCTCTTACTTGGAACAGGCTGATCCCAAGTGGAGCTCACCAGTTACACAAGTTCATATCACTCACTCCCTGGCCACACTCTGAACCAGGGGAAGGTCTATCATATAATACAGAATGTCAAAGTTGGGAGGGTTCTGGGACATAATCCAGTTGAACCTTACCTGAGAGGGCAGTAATCTACCTAAGGTCCCATCTGGGGGGAACAGTTCAGTTACACACAGTCCTTGATATGTAGGGTCTAGTTGGGCTACAACTCAGGATGAGTCCTCTTGTATTCCCAACTATCAAAACCGGCTCTGGGCTAATCTTGAGTCTTCCTCTCTTCTCCCCCCATGTCCTCCCACCTAGAAAAGCACTCCCCACATTCTCTCCTGGATACCAAAAACGCAGGGTGAGCACCTGCTAAGTCACTGTGGAAAAGGGTGCTGGTCCCAGTTTAATTGCTGCATACTAGAATTCTTAAACTTAGAGTGTGAATGAGGCAGCTTACTATGGCTCAGCTGAGCAGTGGTAGCATTTCTCTGATGTGTTGCTGAAGTGCCTTACAGAGTCGTACTGGGAGTTTATCATCACAGAGGACAATTTTGCTGGAATGACATTTAGTGCTGGGAAAGATCTTAAGAAGTCACCGAGTCCAAATCCTTCACTGTACAGATGTGGAAACTAGAGCCATGGGAGGGAAGGGTCGCAAAGTGAACCCAGGCCTTCCACCTTCAAACTCAGGCTCTTTCTACTGTACTCCAAGAGATGAAGGGTGTAAACAGGAAAACAAACAATGACCTGCCTTCACCTGAGGTCTTGTGGAATACCTGGGAGTCACAGGCCACTAATGAGGTACTACCAGCTGGGAGAACTTGTCTATTTAGTGCATCTTTTGAGAGCATCTGATGGATGATTAAGTACTTGCTTCTCAACAAAACTAGAAAACAAACGGCATATTATTCACATACCACAGGTGGGAAATGAAAACTCTGAGAGGCAGTCTGCCTATGGGAGCACAACTAGCCCTTCTGCCCGAGGCACTATGTGCACTATTCATTAGTGTGCTCGTCGGTTTCCAACTTGTTCCCCAAACTGGTTTTCATCTAGCTTAGACTCTGCCATTTTTCCTCCAAAAAGGCCATTGGAGCTGACAGGAGTGAACTCTACTCCACAGACACACTCAGAACCAGAAGAGACAGGGGGAAGGGTCAGCTCTGGGTCATCTGAGCATCCTCTGCAGGTCAGGAGCAGTGTGCATGTGTGTCTCCAGGGCCAGACCTGGCAAGGGACAAAGACAAAGTTCCACACCACTAACAAGCCTGACTTAGCCATGTCATGCTGAGTGAGCACCTACACCAGGCCTGCGGCAGAAATGCAAACATTCAGCCCCAAGATTTTGGGGTGATTTTCATTCCCCAGACCTGGTCATGCTCAGAGCAGTCCAAAACACATCTGAAGACAACCATCCATTTATTGTCTGGGAAACATTTCTTACCATGAGTTGCTGAACTCCTGACTCACTCAAGAAAGAAAAAAAGAGAAGAGCTCCATAAGCGCAGACTAACCTAGCCCACCTTTCTAGGAAGAAGACAAAAAGAGGAAACTTGCCTCTTGGAACCCGATTTCTCAAGGAAAAGGAATTTTAGGGCAAGCGAAACAAGCTGGTGAAGCCAAGGACAACGGGCACTCCAACAGGACCCTTGGGCTTGGGATTCAAACTGGAAGGACCCCAAAATGGCAAGTCCTTAGAGCCAGGGAAGAATGGGCTTCCCTCTCCCTGGCTCTTCATTTGCATGAGGTGGTCTTTATGGCTCCTTCCAGCTATTCAATTCTAGATTCTTTAGCTATAATTTCTCTAAGGGTCCAGAGAAAAGACCCAGTTTAGGAATGAAGGACTTTTAAAGGTGGAAGGGACTTCACAGACCATAAAGTCCTTTCTCCTTCTCTTGGATTTTAGAGGTAGTGGCTTAATCTTTTTTCTTTTTCTTTTTTGGTTAGGCAATTGGGGTTAAGTGACTTGCCCAAGGTCACACAGCTAGTACGTGTCAAGTGTCTGAGGCAGGATTTGAACTCAGGTCCTCCTGAATCCAGGGCCAGTGCTTTATCCACTTCAACATCTAGCTGCCCCAGTAGTGGCTTAATCTTATCAACCCTCCCACAGACCCCCATTATCTCTCTCTCCACCCCCCTGCTTTTGTTTGGTAAAAAAAACAATTAAGCAAACCTGAAAGTATACACACTATTCTAATACCTGTAGTGTACATTTCTGGGGAAGTTGCTTTTCTAAAAGTATGTCAATAAAAGATTATACCAACTAGAAATTCAGTTGCTTAACAAGATCTTCTTTTAAAATGCAAATAGATTTTGGGCACACTAAACCCATCAGCCATTCACACTTTAGTGCCTGTGAATTAGTTTAATCTGACTGCTTTCCTCTTAACATCTGGCTGATAGTTGACATTGAGGCAATGGGAGTTTTGATTAAGGGTGTGTGTGTGTGTGTGTGTGTGTGTGTGTGTGTGTGTGTGTGTGAGAGAGAGAGAGAAAGAGAAAGAGAGAGAGAGAGAGAAACAGAAAGAGAGAAAGAGACACAGAGACAGAGACTGACTCAGTCCCACCCCAATCCAATGGTGAGGCCTTGACTTTGAGTTCTACCAGAAAAGGAAATTTCATAAGTATATACCGAAACTATATAGCAAAAAAAGTACCTGAACATAGGAAGAATAGTAATGATATCTAGAACTTCATAGAAATTGGTAATAAAACCCAGAGCTTCAGATATCTCTATATATGCACATTAAATATGAATAATAAGCATGATAAACTAGAGACCTCACAGGTATCACTGAGATTTGGTAGGGTGAGACTCATAACTAGAATATGACCCTGGAAAGGCATAATCTTATTTAAAATAACAGGACAGAGGGGTAAGCTGGGTGGCACAGTGGATAAAGCACTGGCCTTGGATTCAGGAGGACCCGAGTTCAAATCTGACCTCAGACACTTGACACTAGCTGTGTGACCTTGGGCAAGTCATTTAACCCTCATTGCCCCGCAAAAAAACCCAAAACCCAAACCAAAAATAAAATAACAGGACAGGCAAAAGGGAAGACAAGGTAGCAATTGATGAATCAATAAGCATTTTATTAAGAGCCTATTATGTGCCAGGTACTGTTCTAGGAGCCGAGGTTAAAAAGGCCAAAGTGAAAACAGTCCCTGCCCTCAAGAAGTTTACAGTCTAGTCAAGGGAGACAGCATTTACATATACAAATATGTACCAAATAGATACCTGGTGATTTAGGGAATTCAGAAAAGGCTTCATGTGGAAGTTCAGACCAGGAATGGAGGACAACCCAGGGAAAAAGCAGAGAGAGGCGGGATATAGAATACCATAGGTGAGGAACCACAAGAAAGTTAGTTTGGCTGGACTACTGTGTGCGTGCATTAAGGCTGCAGAGGTGGCTTGGGATCAGGCTGGGAAGGCCTTAAATGTTAAACCAAGGGGACTTTTATTTGATTTGGAGATACTAGGGAGGGAATTCTCATGTCTCCAGTGCTGGATATCATGTCCTTCTAGGTGTTCTTTTGTTTTTGTTTTGTTTTTGTTTTTTAGTGAGGCAATTGGGGTTAAGTGACTTGCCCAGGGTCACACAGCTAGTAAGTGTTAAGTGTTTGAGGCCAGATTTGAACTCAGGTACTCCTGACTCCAGGGCCGGTGCTCTATCCACTGCGCCACCTAGCTGCCTCTTTTTTTTGTTTTGTTTTGTTTTGTTTTTTTTAGTGTCTAGGTATTCTTTTATAACCACATATAACGATTTACCTATATCTGTATTAAACTTCATCTTGCTAGATTTGACTCAAATCTTCCAGCCTGTTGATATCTTTTTAGGATCCTATCATCCAACGTACTATCATTCCCAGTAGTCTGTCATCTGCAGATCTCATAAATATGCCACTATGTCTTTGGCTAAAGATCCATTGGGCACTGCACCAGAGACCTCCTAAGTCAACATGGAACCATTAATAACTACTCTTTTTGGATCTAGCCATTCATTCAATTCTCAATCCATTTAATGATCCCCACCATATATGCCGCCCACATTTTTCCATCTTGTCCACAAGAATAAGAAACTTTGTCAAATGCTTTGCTTAAATATAGATAAACCATGTATACAACATTTCTCTGATCTGCCAATCAGCTAACCCTATAAAAAAAGTGATCACTGTTCCTTTTTCTAGAATTTGTCAGCCATCTCTTACCAAGAATTAAATTCAAGACACTGGTCTGTATAATTTGCAGATTTCATTCTCATATTTTTGTTTTTGGAAAATTGGGCAGCATTTGCTCCTTATCCAATTCTGGAGTACCTGTTCCCATTCTCCACAGTCTTTCAAGGAGCTCTGACAGTGGCTCAGTCATATATTCCAGTTAATTTTTTTGTGTTTCTGTGGGCCTGGTGAATAATCATCACTGAGCACAATAACTGGGAATACTTTTACTAGTTCCCTGATTCTGCTGGTGATCAGATTCCTAGGAGCCACTTTTGGCATGTGCTTTCCAGTCTAAAGAACATTTCCTTGGTAAAGAGAAGAGAAGCAAAATAAGACATGAGGAGTTTTAACTTCTCTCCATGATCCTTTATTATCCCATTCACCCTGAGTAGTAATTCTTTTTCTTAACAAAATTGAAAGCTATGTAAATATAATGACCATGGCTGGCTCTGAATAAAAGATGAGCAAATGCAGCACATTCTCTCATCTTTGCAGAGGTCAAGGACAGTGGGTATGGAACACTGCATATACTTGGTTATGTTTTGGTTGGTTTTGATTAAATGCATTTTCCTTTTCTTCGTTTATTCATTTTTTACAAGAAATAGCTCTCTAGGTAAGGGAGTTAAGAGGAATATATTTGGCAGGGAAGGTATTATATAAACAAAACATGTCAATAAATATTTTTTCTAATCTAAGTGGTCAGTGAATTCCCATGTATTCATCTCTGTAGACAGCTCCCTCTGTGTCTTCACTGCTGAAAATTTCTCATGCCTCTTAGAATGACAACGTCTATAGAATTTCAAGCCACAGCATCTTTTTCTATCCTTTCAGCCTTTTGAAATCGGCTCTCCCCAAATCTAGGATGCATGTCAGGCTATGCCCAACTTTCTTCTCTTAATCTATGTCAGATTCTAAGGTGTAGTGGTCACTTTCTCACAAAGTTCCCATCAGCACTACCCTAACAGCAACTACTTCCTCCATGAGAATCTGATTTTCCATTATTGGGTTCCCCCAGTTTTCCAAGTAATTGTTAGGTGCTCTGATTTTGCAAAGAAAGAACTCTATCAGATATATCTGAACAACTGAATTACCATCACCGCTACATCATGTGACAGGCTTGTTCAGTTTTCTCGGCTTCTCATCCATGTTCTCTTTCCGACCAGATGGTCTGTAGTATATTACCATGACAATATTGCACCTATTTCGACCTCTATTCACCCCAGTGCTTGCTTTCCACCATGCTTCTTCCTCAACTCCCCCAACTCTATGCATTTACAATGCTGCCTCAGCATAGCCATCAACATTACTTTCCTAACCTGTAAATCTGACCATGTTACGCTTCCAGCCAATAAACTCCTGTGGATCCAATTGCCTCCAAGATCAAATATAAATGCCCTTCGTTTAACATTTAAGGCCCTTACTACCTGATCCCAACCCACTTTTGCAGCCTTACTGCACGTATGTGTGCGTACACACACACACACACACACACACAGTAGTTCAACCAAACTAGATTTCTTGTGGTTCCTTGCATGCAGCACTTCATGTCCTACCTCTCTCTCTGCCTTCGCCCTGGCTGAATTCCTCAAATCACCAAGTATCTATTTGGTACATATTTGTCTATATAAATGGCTAGATTGTAAACTTCTTGGGGGCAGGGCCAGTTTTCACTTTGGCTTGTACCCTCTGTGACTAGAACATGTATTCTGGCTCAGTCAGATCACATATAAAACACTGGGTTCATTTTGGGGTAATGTGTTTAGGAAGAATATTAAAAAGCTAGAAAATGTCTAGAGAGAAAATCTGGATCAGAGAAACACACAATTTCTGAGTTGGAACAGAACTCAGTGGTCATCCCAATAGTCCCCGCTCATCCTTGAAGAATCCCTTCTATAGTACACCAGACAAAGCAGAGCCCAATCATTGCTGGAAAGCCTGCAGTGAGGGAGAGTGCCTGATCTCACTTGCTAATCTCACTTAGGGAGAGCTCCTCCTTGCCCCCAGCCTCGATTGGTCTCTTTACAACCTCTCTCTACTACTTTTAGCTCTGACCTTTGGGATAAAGAATAAGACTAGTCTCTCTTCCACATGACAGACCTTCAAATATCTGAATAAAGTCACTACTTTGCCTCTCCATGTTTTCTCTTCAACCAAGCTGGGGTTATCAGGAATTAGAACAGGAAGATAATCAACTGAGGAGGGCTGACAGAGCTCCTCTGGAACACAGCTGTGGAGAGCTTTCAGTAGCCACAGGACACTGAGCACTCCTGGTTGTGGAAGAGAGGACAGAAAGGTAATGGGGAGAGAATGGGCACATGCAACCTCAAGCAGAAAGGTCCTTAGAGAGTGGGACCCACTTCATTTTACAGATGAGGTACAGCAGCTTGTCCAGGGGGATACCATTAGCTGCCAGGTCCTCTGCCTCTATGGCTGTCTACTTAGAAGTTTGTTGTGTTGGGTTTTTTTTTGTAAGGCTGCATACCCCATCTGATGACCAAAATAAAGCTGGGGAATTTTAAAATTGTGAAATGTTAACAGAATCAGTGCTACTCTGAGTGCCACCCACTACACATTTTAAATCCCCAAAGAGATGCCAACCCTGACAGTCCTTGCTTGGAGAATACAAATTAACAGAGCTTCAACTAAAAACATAATTACAATAGCAAATATGCTATTAGAATAACCACACAGAACATTCAAACCAAATGCAAATTATATGGGATGTTGTGCTATTTGGAGTTGTTCCTACCCAAGTTCCTTTTCATTAGCACAGGGCTATGTGAATATCTTCATCATCATATTAGATTAAGTCGACTGTAGATGCTTGTCTCTGGTACCTCCGAAGTTCTCTGCACGTGGCCCAGCCAGAAATGAATAGAACCAAGAAGTAGAGCTATCCATGGCAGGGTTGCCTGGCTAAACCCTAAGGCAGGAGCCAGAATTTGGCCAGGGTGTTCATTAATCAGAGAGAACAAAGATAGCAGTATTTTGCTTCTCTTTTGGGGAGTAGGATTTTCCTCACAGTGCCCAGTCTTTATAGGACAAGGCATGCTTTCTGTTAGTGCCAGTACAAGCCTAGCACCATAATGGCATCCATTCCACTCCCATCTCCCTTTGCAGACTCACGCCATGGAGACGTGCTACATCTCACCTGGAAGGAGAGCAAAGAACCGGATGGTTATTCTCTGCTCTGTGATCTCACTGGTGGAGATACTCCTGACCCTGGTGCAGATTACAAGCCATCCTGACACTGCTAGGCAGTCTGGGTGAATAGCAGGGTCCATTCAGGGCCTGCTTTGTGAGGACAAGCCCTTCAGGGCTTAGCCAATCCTTAGGTGAAAGCCACACTGACTGTCATTACCTAAAACCTGGCAGCTTGGCAGAAGCTGCCAGTTTGTATTCTAGGGCTATCACTTTGCAGAACCCAGTTTCATCTCTGTGCTATGATGGGGCAGATTTGAACACGATCCCTTAGTCATTCTCCACTATCAATGAATTTTCTTAATACTCCAAAAATAGATTGTCTTCTTTCTCTTTCTACTCTGTGCTCCATCCCCCTACCCCCGGGGACAATCAACCAAGGTCTCAGGGAGGGGTTAAGCGATATTGTGATAGATGCAGGAGTTTTTCTTTCTTCTTACCTGATAAATGTGGCTGATCACAGCTGAAATGAACTTGGCTTTATAGATATTTCCATCAGTCCACCGGAGCTGAACAAACTCCCCTTCAGGAGGGGGTCCCAGCTGGATACAATCTCTGCTCTGTTGACAGAACAATATGGTTTAAATGGCAATGCACACATATCCCTAAGTTAGAAAGCCACATGTAAACAAGTCTTTGCCTACTGCTACCCATTGATGCCCAAGCCTTAACACTACCTAACACTTATAACTGCGACCAAAATGATTCTGGTGATAATAAACTGCCATTCCCTAAAAAGAATAGGTTCATTTGAGGTAAGTACTATTTATTTTTGTATCTCTTCCAATGCTGAATCCAAGGATTTGTGCACATTAGGCACTAAGCAAATGTTTACTTACTGAAGGAATTAAATAGATACTATATATTTTTATAAGTTGTGGAGTTAATTGAAGCAGTAAAAGGCTAACTATCATCCCCTTAAGCTCACAAGCCCGACAGGTCAGAGAATCAAGAGCTGTGATAGTTGGGAGGCAAGCTCAACAAAGTGCAAAGAGTTCCTGCCCTTGGCCAGCTATAGTCAGTGGAGTAGCCCTTTTTTCTATCTTGTGTAATTATTGAATATTGTCTTGCTTGAATTATGTGTAAAACAAAGGAACAGTTTGCGGGCGCAGAAATGTGGAAGTCTCAAGGTAAAGAAGAGGTCACAGTACAATGCTCCTGTAGGCAACATGGGAAGAGACACATGATGCCAGTCTTCGCTTTCCCAAATACCAGCTGTTTCTTGGCTTATTAATGGCAGTATCTTTCATCAAGTGATGAGGTAACATTTCCCTCCACCTCTTCCACAACAAGCCCACCAAAAAACATCAAGGCTGCTCACAATAATGCTCTCTGGGTACAAGTTGTCGCTGTAGGAACCATCATCAAAGTTCACTTCATAGAATGTCTGTGTGGTTGTGCCAATTACTTTGCACCGATAATAGAGGCCATTGCGGTTCTTTGTGATAACTGTCTGGCCCAATGACACCTCCCTTAGAAACTGGACCTAGAAAAGACAGAAAAGAAGTCACCATCTCAACAGCCTAAATGGGCACTGATGAAGATTAAGAAAAATTGAGTTTCTATACCAAGAAGCACTTACACCTTGGCTGCCTGTTTTATGCTTAAAGCAAGTGATAGACACAACATAGGGCCAATCATCAGGTTCCATTAGGACCCCAGCTGCATGGGCACAGGTCACATGAAAAGAAGTAGAGCAATGTTCGTAGGAACACTGGATACAAGCTCCAGATATCTTCTTCATTCGCTTTCGACAGTAAACACATTTCTGGAGTGACAGACAAAGAAATTGGTTTTTTATACAGGAAAATATGCTCATTAATTAGTCAACTAAAATTTTTCTACCCAAACAAATCCTTTTGAATTCTAGGCATTTTCCCTGCCTGTCCCCATGCCTAGAATAATGTTCTTCCTTCTCTCTCCCTTTTGGTTTCCTTGGCTTCAAGTCCCAACTAAAATACATATGAAACCTTTCCTGATCCTCCTTAATTCTAGTGCCTGCCTTCTGGGGGTCATAGGAAGGGAATAGGTATTTATTAAGTGTTGAATCTGTGCCAGGCACTGTGCTAAGCACTTTACAATTTATTACCTCATTTGATCTTCACAAAAACCCTGGGAGGTAGGGGTTACTATGATCCCCATTTTCAGTTGAGGAAACTGAGGCAGAGGTTAAAGTGACTTGCCCAAGGTTATACATCTGAGGCTGGGTGTGAACTCATGTCCTTCTTTGCCTCCCGGGATGCTCAGAGATCATTCTAGTTTAAGCATATAATTTTCTAGTAGAGAAAAATGAGGTACAGAGAGAGGAAACCACTTGCTCAAGGCCAAATAGGCGATCAATAGCAGGATGTCTTGAACAGGATGACCCACGGACATCTCACACTCAACGTGTCCTAAACACTACTCCATCCCTCAAACCTTCTCTTCTTCTGAATAGTCCCTTTTACTGCTGAGGGCACCGCCATTTCCCACTGCCGCAGGCTTGCCCCGTCAGTGTCATCCTTGACTCCTGACTTGTATCCCTCCATATCCACTATATTGCCCCATCTTGTCATTTCTACCATCTCGAGACCTGATGAATCTGCCCCCTTCTCCCTGGCCACACAGCTGCCACTCTGGTGCAAGTTGGGCATACTACAGTAACATTCTAACTGACCTCTCTGCCTCCAGTCTCTCAATACTCCAATCCATTCTCCACTCAGCTGCTAAAACAACTTCCTAGAACCTAAGTTTATCCTGTCACTCCTCCCCCCTCTTTATTCAGCAAATGCCAGTGGTTCCCTATTATTTCTGTGATCAAATATCAAACCCTCTGGTTTCTGAAGCCTCTATCTTTCTAGAATTCTTACACTTTATTACCCTCTTGGTTCAGTCGTTTCAGTTGTGTCTGACTCTTTGTGACCCTATTTGGGGTTTTCTTGGCATAGATCCTGGAGTGGTTTGTCATTTCCTCTCCATCTCATTTTATAGATGAGAAACTGAGGCAAACAGGGTGACGTGACTTGCCCAGGGTCACCCAGTTACTAAGTGTCTGAGCCTGGATCTGAATTCACGAAGATGAGTCTTCCTGACTCCAAGCCTGGCGCTCTATCTGCCGCACCACCTATTACCACCCTCTATAGGATATAGTCTATAATTAAATGATATTGACCTTGCTGCTCTTCACACACTACACACCATCTCAACTCCATGTTTTTTCTTTCCTTTTTTTTTTTTTTGCAGGGCAATGGGGGTTAAGTGACTTGCCCAGGGTCACACAGCTAGTAAGTGTCAAGTGTCTGAGGCCGGATTTGAACTCAGGTACTCCCGAATCCAGGGCTGGTGCTTTATCCACTGCGCCACCTAGCCGCCCCCCCCCATGTCTTTTCACTTGCCATCCTTCATGCCTGAAGTACTGTCTATCCTTTCTTACTTCTGCCTCTTGGTTTCAATGGCTTCCTTCAAGACTCAACTCAAATCCCACCTGCTCTAAGAAGCCTTTCCCGGTTCCTGCCTCCCCACTAGTGCTTTCCTTCTACACTGGATATTTCTACTGTGTATATAACATGCATGTTGTCTCCACCACTCAACTGCACTCTCTGAGGGCAAGGACTGTGTTTTTGTGTTTCCTTGTATCCTCAATGCTTAGCACAGTACCTGGCACACAGTAGGTGCTTAAAGAATGGCTTGTTGACTGACAGAAGACAGGTCTTCTGACAAAATCAAAGGCTTTGCTACAACATCCCTTCTAAGAACTGTCTCAGACCACACTGTTGTCTCAGTTCTGATCTTCCCTCTGGAAGCTTTGGTCAGGTTTCAAAGGAATTTTTCGGGTTTTCTTTCTAGAGAAAGCTGTTTTTGCAGAATTTTCTTTAAAAAAAAAAAAGCATCACAAAATAGAACTCCCTTGTGATGAAGGGCTTCATCCTTGCTGAAGCACACAGCACCATCTACATATCTGAAACTGAATACCTTGTTGCACATGGGTCCCTTCCCCTAATGTAGATGTCCAATGAGCACTCTGGGGCTATTAGTGTATATCACACTACAATCCACTGCTGCACATGGCTGCTGTGGTAATCCTAAGAATTGGCTAGCTTCAGAGACTGAGTCAGCCCCTTTATGTTCTCTGAGTGTCACTCTGAGCATTTAATAAGTGGTTTCTTTATCACTCTGTAAACTGTGTTCAAATACTAGATAAGTACTACAGCACAGGGCTCGGCAGGAACGTAGCCCCACACTGGAATCAATAGTGATGAGATCTCATTACTAAACTGTCAATAGAAAATTCTCTCACCAACAGGGACAGTGCTGATATACAACATGCTCAATACTCCTTCATGAGGGAGTATTGACCTTCAAGTCCTGAGGACTCTGATTTTCCTTGCTGTGATAGCTACCACCAACACACAGAGAACTCAAGTCACAACCAGACCCCTCCACAAAATGGACAACACAGAAAACAAGAGTGAACAGTTATACATATTTCATTAAAACAAATCACTAATAAGCAGGATGGTTACAGCCAGAAAAGACACACCCTTAGAGAGTCCAGAAGAGAAAATCAAGAGAATACGAGAGTTGTGAAGGGAAAAGAAGTAGCTGTCCAAAGACACTTTGTAGGGATAAGGGCCAAACCTAGCTAGTCATGCTCGTGATAGAAAATCCTTAGAGCAAATGCATAGTGAAAAATCAGATCAGAGTGAAAAATGTGCTGTCTCCAGCATGATGAACACTACAATTCATTTACTCCACTGCGGAATGACAGCTAATTATTCTGAATTTCCACGTCATAAATAATTTACACTCAGCCCCATAATACCCCATTAATCAGGAGCCATGCAAAGACCATTTCTTATAGCAGTGCATGGCTGGATGGGCTAAGAGAGCCTTGCACGGCAAGAAGACGCATGGGCTCAGTGCAGACAACATCCTGATGGATCATTCAGATACTCTGGGGTTCTTCAAAGACACTGCTCTGTGCATCTCCTCTATTCATGCCCCCAAGTCAAACCCAGGCCTGCACAATGGGAGGAAATGGAGGTTCCAAGCAGAGGGCCCCACCTCTACAGCTCAGCTAACAAGCTATGGTTGCAAGATCATCGTTGCCCATCCATTATCATTGAGGATTAAGAATGATCTGGGAGATCTGGTAATATCTTCAAATGGTAGCACTAGGAGTAATGGTTTGGCAGAAAATGTAGAGGCAGAATTAGGCTGGATATTAAGGAAAACCTCTCCAATGAAGCCATGTGAACATGAAAAGGGCTGCCCTGGGTTTGGGCGGCAGCAATCTCCTTCCAGGAGAGGTCTCAGACCAAGGTCTGGATCACCCACTCTCAGGGATGTGGTGGAGGAGCTTCTTGCTCACTCATGGATTGGCCTGGATAGCTTCTTGAGGGCCCCCTTCCATCCCTAGATGGTCCGATCCTATGATCTGCCTGGCCACTTCTGTGGGGCACAGGAGCTGAATTCAGGTGATTATCCACTAAGAATGAGATACACCGCTAGGTGGTTAACACCATGTGAAGGGAGGGCTACAGGCTTGGATGGAAAACTGAACCACGACGCACAAACACAGCTGGGCTCCAAGAGGAGCCATTCAGTGCTTGCTAATGTGGACCTAGAGTGACTCCTAGTGGGCATCATGTTATCAGTCAGCTCTCACAAACCAACAAAACATCTGTGCATGAAAAACCGTGTGAAAGAACAGGCAGGTTTACATACTGATATGCAGGACAGGTGATCTAATGTAGTCAATAAATATTTCAAGCATTGCAGTACATAACAACTTCCTTGCTGTCAAGAAGCAGGCCCAAAGTCCTTTCAGTGTTTACATGTAATATATTCTAAGAACAGATACATGGAACAGTCTTATCGTGTGCTTCCCACAGCTAACAGTCTCACACAAAGAAATCCCACACCCTATCTAGGCACCATCCATAAACATTTGTCCTACAGCAGAAGCCGTGACCAGACACGAGCTGCCAAACTGCATCACACCACTGACCTAAACAGTGAGTAGTAGTTGGATTCTTCTTGTTCCTCAACAAGGAACTTGGCTAAGACTGGTTAGATCTGAAATGCTTTTGTGTATAAGTAGTTGTGCCACTGGATGGGGACTCAAACAACTATGGGAGCTGGCAATCTAGTTGGTAGTCTGACAAGGTGCTTTGGATCAGGTCTAAGGTGAGATGGACTCACATTTGTCTCTCCTTAGGTGGGGGTCCTAGTGTATGTAAATGCAAATGACATCCCTATGAAATCACCTTCCTTAGCCACAGGTATCTCAAAACTGGACTGAGAAGGCTGGGCCTGGAGGGAGCTAGGCTGCTGGTGGGCAGACCTGCAGGAGTTAAATGCTTGCCTTGTGAGGCCCCATTAAGCAGTACAAGTGAGCCTTGTGTAAAAGGATTTTTAATTCATCGTTACAAGTGCTGGTAATGAAGAGGATGCATGCTGGAAATGTCAGATGATCCATAAAGAGCCTGTGCGAGAGGATTTATCACTCGCGTGTTGCATTGCTCCATCACTCCACCTGAATAATGAATGCTTTTTACATCCACATTTGTGTACAGAACCCATTTGCACAACAGAGGAATAACTCTGGAAGGCAACAGAGCCTCTTCGTAATCACCCATCCAATGCCTGGCTGGGCTTGGATCTGGTGGCTGCATGTTTAATGATCTCTTTCCCCTTCCCAAACACTACCTCACCCACATGTGTCCTTCCAATCCAGACCAACAACTGACCTGGGCCCAACCACCAGTCTGATGTTACAGTGCACTGTGCACTCCTAAAGGCACAGCAAGTTCTTCTATACCCTGCAGTCTCCTCTTTGGGGGCAGCTGCCAGGTGTTTCACTGGTACAGAGGACCATGAAGAGCATCCTGAGAAGCCTGATCATTGTGCAGGAGATACTGCCCCCGAGTGGACACAGGAGAAGTCTGAATACTACATTCCCGGCCCCCAAAGGTACAACTGCCTTCACATTTATTTACTTCTAGTTAAAACTTATCTGAAAGACAAGGCAGCTGGACTAAATGATGTCGAGAAAGCATTACCACCCCAAAACAGATAGCCAGAAGAATAAACTGAGTCAATAATGCAAGTGCCTATTTAACTATAGCAAACCCAGCTCTGCTGCATGAATGCCTTTTATTCAATCCCTAAGACAAGGCCACTATTTACAAAGGTTAAGGGCTCCAAGGGACCTATGTAGACATATTAGGTATCAGAAGCTTTAAATAGACATGCAATTGGTATGTATCCTACAACCTACAAGAATACACATATCCCACCTATCTTTCCAAGCTTATTAGACATTATTTACTCTATAGTCCAGCCAAACCAGCCTATCTCTTGTTCCTCGCATGACCTTTGGTCTTTCTTCTCCATGTAAGTTCATCGGCTGCTACCATATACCTAGAATGAATTCCCTCTTTGCTTCCAACTTTTAGAATCCCTTGCTTCTTAAGTCCACTCCTCAGTTGGGGCCTTTCCTGAATCCTCCAAGTAAGTGCCCTCCCTATACAGTTACCTTGTATGGACATCTATATTTCTGTACATAGTTACATGTGTGTGTGTTTCCCCTGACAGAAGGTAAACTCCCTGAGGGGAAGGACTAACATTTTTGTCTCTATATCACTGGTGCTGAGCATGATGCCTGGCATATGGTAGAAATGTTGAGTTCTGACCCCCCGAAAAGAACTGAGAAAATGAACCATCCCTCCCACTTTGCAGAGATGAGGGACTCTGGTTGGGTAATGTTGACAATACTGTTAGACAAGGCTAAGGTATTGGCCTGGTTCGTTGACTTGCTTTTTTTCCCCCATCACTTTTTAAAAAATCCTCATTACAAGGGATTGCTTCCTGGGTAGAGGAGAGGGGAAGGTATATATCTGGAAGTAAAGGTGACATAAATACAACAGATATCAACAAAAACAAGATTATAATTGTAAATGTTGGATTGATTACAATGCTTCTCTGACTGCAGAAAATGTTATAAGAGGCTCTTTGGAAATTGCTTCCAGAGTCTACAGCATATTCTTCTTTATAGCCTCAGTGGTGGCAAATATTTGGGGAGGTTTGATTTTTTCATTCTGACCAAGCGTAGTGGATAAATGAGTGGTTAAATTAGCTAAGACAGCAATTTTTGAAAAGAGATCTTCAAAATACTTTAAGCAATGGCAACACCACTGGAAAAAGGGTATGGTTTCTCAGAAGGACAACTTTGAAGGACAATGCTCATTTGGAAGTATAAATTCTAGTCTGTCTCTTTTTAAAAAAAAGAAACAGGCTCAGTCATACATGTGGAAAAAGCATTAGAGAGAAAGCCTTTTGTCAACTTCCTTATTTTACCTAACTGCAAAGACAACTCTAACACACATGGCACTCTGTAAACTGTATACTTTCCTCACAACAGGCATGAAGTCATGGGAGAAGCATTCTTATGACTAGTTTTCAGATGAAAGAAATGGACACTCAGAGCCATGAAGTGCTTTGCCCTGGCCACACTACTAGTGAGTGCCTGGAATTAGTCTAGGTCCCAGCCCAGCAATGCTTTCCCTCATAGTGTGAGAGAGGTTGGGGCTGTGGGTGGGTGTATGAACAATGAGGCATTTCTGGGTGTTATGACATTCCTTTAGTTGACCATACTTCCTTCTCATTCCATCTTTCTCTATGCTATAGGGCCCCTTCTTCGTTCTCACAGTGATCTCCAGGCCCTCCACCCCTCTGTTCTTTCCCTTGATCAAACCATCTGCCATCATTCTCCTCCCCTTCTTTGCAGCTAAACTCCTTTCGAAAGTTATCTACACTTGTCTCTACTTCCTCTCCTTTCTCGATTCTGAACTTTTTGCAACCTGGCTTCTGACTTCATCATTCAACTGAAATGATTCTCTCTAAAGTTACTGGTGACGTCCTCATTGACAAATCTAATGACCTGTTCTCAGTCCTCATCCGTTTTGTTTTGTGGCATGGCAATGAGGGTGACTTGCCCAGGGTCACACAGCTAGTGTCAAGTGTCTGAGGCCAGATTTGAATTTAGGTCCTCCTGAATCCAGGGCCAGTGCTCTATCCTTTTGACCTCTCTGCAGCCTTTGACACTGTCAAGCATTATCCTCTCCCTCTAAGTTTTCCTAACATTGCTCTCTCTTGTATTGCCCTGCCTGTCTGACTCCTTCTTAGTTAGCCTCCTTTGCTGGATCTTCATTAAGTTCATGCTCACTAACCAACTGTGGGTGTCCCTCACAGGTCTGTCCTGGGTCCTCTTTTCTCTTCTGTGCATATGCTATCTTGCTTGGTATTCTCATAAAATGTCCTACTCTCATTTCTATGCAAATGATGCTCAGATATACATTTTTCTCTCTAATTTCTCTTCTGAGTGGCAGCTAGCTGGGCTTTAGACATCACATAGGCACCTCAAACTCAACATGTCTAAAACAAATTGATGCACTTTCCCCTCTAACCCCTCCTCTCCTTCCAACTTTCTTATTACCACTAAGGACACCACCGCCATCCTCCTAGATGCCAAACCTCAGTGTCACTTCTGACTCCTGATGCTCATCCCACACATCCAATCTATTACCAAATTCTTGTCATTTTTATTTTCATAGCATTTCATGTTTAAGTCCTGTTCTCTGCAGTCACAAAGCCACCAACACTTGCTCAGGCCTTCATCACTTCCTGCCTCAGTTACTACAATAGCCTTTTAGTTGGTCTCCTTGCCTCAAGTCTTTCCCCACTCCAATTCAAAGTGATCTTCTCATAAAAGCACACTCCACCTGTCTACTCAATAAAGGTCAGGGGCTCCCAATTCCCTCCAGGATCAAATATAAAATCCTGTTCATTTTTTTTCTTTTTAAATAAATTTTTGGTTTTTTAAAATCAATCAGAATTTCTCCAAGTATCCCCCCCCACACACTCACACAGAACCATCCTATATAAGAAATTATATTTTTAAAGAAAAAAAAACCCAGCAAATCTAGTCAATACATCAAAAAAAGTTCGAAAATGTATAGAATGCCACCACGCCCATGAATCTCCCTCTCCCTCTATAAAGGAGTGTCTGCTCATTTTTCCTCTTCAGGACCACACTCATTCACTGAAATTTTGCATCTTTTTGGCTTTTCAAGCTAATGTCACCACCTCCCTCCTCCCCATCTTTCCAGCCTTCTTATACTTCACTCCCCTCCATGTATTCTGCTGTCCAATGATTGGATTGGCCTTGTGGTTGTTCCTCACACACAAGAGGCCACCTCTTCATGTCATACATTTGCACTGGCTGTTGCCCATGCCTGGAACATTCTCCCTCCTCCTGGTTCCCTGGCTTCTTTCAAGTCTCAACTGAAGTCCCATCTTCTATAAAAAGTCTCTGCTGCTGTCCCCCTTAAATCTTACAACCTTCCACCTGAGAGACCACCCCCAATTTATTCTGTCTCTCACTTGTTTGTACACAGTTGTTCGCATGTCCTCCCTCATTAGATTGTGTGAGTTCAAGAACAGGGTCTATCTTTTATCTCTGTATTCTCAGGGCTAGCACACAGTAGGTGCTAATAAAGGGTCTGTGACTTACTGAGAGCAGGGAAGGTATTTGGTCTTTCTTTCTATCCCCAATGCTTAGTGCAGTGTCTGGCACAAAGAGTTCCTTTGTGCAAAGAAAGCCCAAATTCCACAAAAACTTCACAGTAGAGAACACTGTCAGACATGGCTCAAACACCTACCAATTTCCACCGTTGCTCTGGGATTGCACTGATATCCACAGGGTGACGTTCTATTACGTTAAGAAATCGTACTTCTGGAACAGCAATAGCACAGATCACGTGGATCCACCTGCACAGTTCACAGGAGAGTCTGATTACAACATTCTCATAGAACTACAACATGGTTCCTGAAGTTAAGGAGTTCATAAAATAGAGGATGAGATGGGATATTCAGACGTGACTCTGATGTTACAGTCAGTCCCCCAATCATAATCTCTTTATCCAATATTTGGGTCTTACTTGGGATTTGAAGGGTTAATGACACCACTATCAGGATTAAAAAAAAAAAACAAAAACAAAAAACCAGAGTGAGTATCAACTATGGGATGCTTCTCTAGTACAGAGATCAGTCATTCCCTCTTCCTTCCTGCTCCTAGTCAGAACCACCCAGGAGTTGTCACAGTGTGCTAAATGTGTAAGCTCTAGGGCCAAACACATACACACACACACACACACACACACACACACACACAAAATCCTTCCTACCTTTTATCGGTTGTCATCTGAAGAGCTCCTCCCCTGAGGTTACACAAACAACATTCCTACAGAGGAAAAACAATTGTACAGATGAATGGTAAAAACAACAAACCTTCGTACTCAACTTTCCTTCTGCAGAGATGCTCTTTCTTACTCATTGTCCCAGGAGAGTCTCTCTTGGGGGTAGATCTTTAACTCTTCAGGCAACACCTGACATTTCTATGGTGCTGACATTCCCATCCCCTCAACCCCCCACTCCATACCCCCAGCTATCTTGTGGTAGTGAATTATTGTTATCCCCATTTAACATGTGAGGAAAGTGAGCCCCCAGAAGGATTAAGAGAATTGAATGAGGTAATGTTTGTCCTTGATTCTTGAAGAAGACCATGACATCAGGATGATGTCATGACTTGCAGTGAACTGGATTTAAGTGAGGGAGGACTGTGCAAGGTCACCAGCCTCACTCTCTCCTCCAGAGCCATCTGGGTCCAGTGGCAAGATATTTATCAGGACAACCAGAGATGGCCCCAGATATTTGAGGCAATCAGAGTTAAGAGACTTGTCCAGGGTCAGACAGCTAGTAAGTGTCTGAGGCTGGATTTGAACTCTGGCCCTTCTGACTCCAGCGTCAATGCTCTAGTCACTGCCCCACCTAGCTGCCCCTGCCCCAAGATAATACAGTGAGGTAAATGTCAGAAGCAGGGCTCTCAACCAGATCTCAGTATCACAGGGAACATTTTATTCTAGTCCATGCTGTATTTCAGCAAGTAGATACTCAACAGTAAACCTGACAAGCAGTAATCCGATCTCTGCCTGAAGGCTAGTGATGGGAGAATCCAGTAATTTCAAATCTGGTGCTCTTTCTATTCTATCGGGTTATCTCTTCCATATCTCTTCCATATCTTGAATGTGTATTTCTTACTCTAGTAGGCTAATTCTTTCAGTTTACAGCTAGGACAAGGAAGGAATCATGCTTCAAGTCACAGAGTTGTAGGCAAATTGTGACAGATCCAGGTTCTAATCCCAATTCTAACTCTCAGCCCCAAAGGCCTGAAGACCAGGGGCTTTCGAATGTGTATGAGCAAAGTCTGAAGAACAAAGAGCCCTGGCAATAAAGAGTACGTTACCGCTGTCCAGGCATTGGCTGTGCACCGGGAACAGGTCCAACCTTCATTTACCAGATCAGGACGGATTCCGTAGCAACCTGAAAGAAGGCAGAGATCCAGCTCAGATGCTATGTCATTGCACTGAGAGCTGATGGGCACAGCTGTTGGTGGGATTTCAAAGGCCTTCCAGAATTCACAACATTTAAGATAATTGTTCTCTCTTACCATCCTCTTCACCTTAATTCAGGCCAGTGCACACAGTATGAACAAAAGGCTTTGGGGCAAAAGAAGCTAGGAATGGTTCATTTAAAATGCTAATGTTATAGAGAAAGAAACCTAAAATCCCCTTTACATGTGGTTAATTCTGGATAAGTCCAAGCTATCATCCTAAAATATTAATGCCAGGATTGTTAAGATATTCTATGTGCTTAGTTATAGAAAAGTTCACTAGCAAAGCAATTCAAAACTGGTTATTGTATCTGACCAATCAACTTTGTGTGACTTAGATTCTGATTGGGGAAATAATTAAAAACGAAAACATCAATATTGTTGGGTTCCTAACAACCCCAATACCACAAGCAAGAGCTCCTTAAGACGTATACTGAAAAGCAATCAATATAGCTACGCAAGAATATTCCATCAAAAGGCTCTTTTGGTCATTGACAGGCTATGCAGGCAATGCACCCAAATCAAGCCCTGGAAGTGAGGAAGGGTATGAAATCCTAGGGTTGAGTGGCTCAGGGTTTGGAAAACCAAGAAATGGATGTGAAATAGAAACTGGACTGCATAAATATTTCAGTTTGGAACATCAGAGCTGTGTGCAATTGAATGAAGTTTCAGTGCTTATTTCCTGCCTCTGGAATCCCAAGGGAGGGCTCTGCATTGGGGAAGTAATTGTCCTAAGAATGCAGCTCCTAAGGTAGGTTTCAAGTACAGTAGCACCAAGAGTGTGAGCAGACATGGCCAGAACTCTTGTACTATCAGCTTCATCCCCCCACAGAGATGGCAGCCCAAGTGGAAAAGCCAAATTAGCTACTCAAAAACAAAACACTTGATAGAGTGCAGCCTACAGGAGAAAGCCAGATGACACTGATTCAGGAGAGAGAAAGCTGAGCTGGAGAAAAGCTGTAACACTTCACCCTTATGTGCTAACTGATGGACAATTCTTCCCCCAAATTTAGCTCAGCCTGATAAGAAAGCTCCCCTATGCACTGCTAGGGAAGGTAGAGAGCCAGATTAGAATCTAAATCCTTATCTAAGCATGCAGCAAAGCAGCTAGGGATTACAGCCTAGGGGTGGATAAGGGATGCTTAGGCTAGGTTATCCACCTTAGTTCTATAAGCACACTTAAACAGAGCTGGTAGGATCCCGGTCTCCTAGGAGCAACAAGGGAACTGGACTCTTGTTCTCCTTTTAATTCTTTACAAAAGATATTTATGCCAAATGGTGTGGTGATCTCTTATCTACAAGGCCAAAGCCATGAAAAGTAATTTTATCTGATAAGAAATAGATGTGACCTTCTCTTTTTTTTTTTTAATGTATGAGGTATTTTATTTTTTCCGTTACATGTAAAGATAGTTCTCAACTTTTGTTTATACAAGCTTTACAATTTCAGATTTTTCTCCCTCCCTCCCCTCCCTCCCCCCTCCCCTAGACAGCAGGTAATCTGATATAGGTTATATCTATATATCTCTATACATATACATATAGATATAGATATATACATATACACACACATATATATATATATATACACATAATAACATTAATCCTATTTCTGCATTAATCCTGTTACAAGAGAAAGAATCAGAGCAGTGATGCAAAACCTCAAAATAGAAAAAAAAAAAAACAACAGCACCCAAAACAAAAGAAATAATATGGTTCAATCAGCATCTATACTCTACAGTTCTTTCTTTTTTTTTTTTTCTTGGATTTGGAGATCCTCTTCTGTACCATTGCATTGGTGAGAAGAATATAGTCCATCACAGTAGGTCAACACTCAATGTTGATGATACTGTGTACAATGTTCTTCTGGTTCTGCTCATCTCACTCATCATCAGCTCACGTAAGACCCTCCAGGTTTCTCTGAACTCTTCCTGCTCATCTTTTCTTACAGCACAGTGACCTTCTCTTTACAAAGGTCAAATAAGTAGACCAATATTCTATCATACTACTTGGTTCAATTGCAAATCTCAACTGGGCATTGCCACCAGTCTTCCACATTCTTGGCATGAAACACATGAATCTGCTATTAGAAATCCTCTCCATGCTGAGTGAAGAGAGCAGAATGAGGAGACCATTGTACACAATATCAGCAACACTGTGTGATGATCATCTGTAACAGACTTAGCTCTTCTCAGTAATATAATGATTCAAGACAATTCCAAAAGACTCATGATGGAAAATGCTCTCCACATCCAGAAAAAGAACTGTGGAATCTGAATGCAGATTGAACCATACTATTTTTACTTTTTTTGTTGTTTTTTTCCCCCCTCTTTTTTTAGGTTTTCCCCTTTTGATATGATTCTTCTTTCACAACATGACTAATGTAGAAATATGTTTAATAGGATTAACCTGTATCAGATTGCTTGCTGTTGTGGGGGGGAATTCAGAACTCAAAATCTTATAAAAATGAATGTTGAAAACTATCTTTACATGTAACTGGAAAAAAAATTAAGATTAGAAAAAAATCCTCTCTCCAGATAATATCTCAGCAAAAGAGCCAGGATGCAGCAAGCCTAAGGTTTCTCTCAAAGGGCTCAAACAAGGGTCTGAGGCCAGATTTGAATTCAGTCTTCCTGACTGGGGCACTCTATCCACTGTGCCACCTAGCTGCCCTAGGGTATTCTTCATCAATTTAACTATTCTGTTTGTGAAGAACTCCAGAAGGCAGGTCTATAATAGGTAAGTCAGGAGAAAAGTACCCAGTGAAATAAATAGCCACAACAATATCCCAAACTATAACTGAAAGTACACCTGGCTGATGAGCAGGAGTTTGGCAGTTACTAAATTCTGCCCTTGGGTTTCTAAAAGGGGCTACTGTAAGATCGAACAGAAAAAGGAAGACGCCACATTGACAGTGTCTTTTCTTTCTGTGCTGATGATGATCTTCATGGACCTTTAATTGACCCTAGTGAAGGTCAACTTTTTTTCAACAACTTCTGTGGCTTTTGTCTAATCATATGACATATCCTCTCTAAGGATTTTCTAAGGGACATAGAACATCTAAGAGTTGCCCAACAAAACAGAGAAAAGAGGACTTCAGGAAATTCAAAAGAGAAATGGACAGGAGATAATCCCAAATCTTATGAAGAAGTAAATGAACAAGGGTCATAGTCCTATTGTGTAATAAAGTGAAATACTATGTATAGTATGTTAATATAAAAAACCTAGATCTCATGGCTGTAGATGTTTGAGAATACATGATATGGATGAAACCTAATTACAGGAAAAGCAACGAAAAGCATTCAAAGAAGCTCTATAACTGTCAGGTGTGTAATTTAAGATTCTAAATGTGGATTCTAATCTGTTCCCCCAGTTTTGGGGGAAACTGACTAAAATCACTGATAAAACAAGTTTAGGTTTTTAAGGGTTTATTGGAAAATAGAAAGAAAAAGATTGAGAACAGAATTCCAACAGCCTGGCATTCCTATCTTTCCTCAAATTTCCTGTGAAGTCCTCTGCCGCCACCACCATCAAGTCAGGAACCCAAAAAAGCCCCAGAGCTCTCCGCGCAGGATCCCTTTCCTCCTTCCTGTCTCCTCCCAGACCATAGGAGGCTCCTCAAGTTGATTGGCTGGTAGCCTTGATAGACAGCCCCCATGAGCAAACATCATTTCCTGACGCCAAGGAAAAGCCACAATGCCTCTGAGGCATTTTCCTCATGGTGGAGCTTTCCCACAGCAAGTCTCCAGTAGGTGGCATCATTCCAATCATTACACGGGAGATGCAATTTCAAGGACACCTGAATTTTTGAACAAGACCATGACCACCCACACACACTTCCTTAACTCCTGTGCTTTTCCAATCAACCCACCCCTTCCTCAGTCCCCGGGTGAAGTGCATTAACTTACTGGCATGAACTTGCAAGTAGCATTTGGCGCAGGCAATAAGGAGGCTGGTTCCATCATCACCAATATAAGAATTTGCAGGGAGAGGCTCAGTATTCTCACCGCTTGAAGTAAAACACATTTCTGGGATCAAGGGCTTGGTCTTCTGTCCACACTTGGAAAGCTGAAGTAGGGAGGAGGTCTCCCCAAGAGAGGCCTGGGAAGTCTCTTTATCTGTCTGTAAGGACTTAAGAAGTAACAAAGCAGTGTTAAGTAAAATCTTTCCTGTAAGAGATGGGTAGAGGGCTCTTGCTCAAAAACATTCATATAATGTATAAATACTGAATAAATGCCAGCTCTATGTCAAGAGGGAACAAAGGAAAAGAAATCATAGTTTTGTGGTACACTAAAAAAAATGGTCATCTGGCCTCCATTTAAAGACCTTCTATGATGGGAACCCATTCCACTTTTCGGCATGCTTATTAGCTATACTGCTAGAAATCTTGCAGCAAATAAGTGCCTGGACACTCCTTATAAGTCTCCAAGATCAACAGTGGGCTTAGCAACAGTCATCCTGAACAGTTTCTATGTAATACTTAGTCTCTTACAGCCCACAGAAAGCTGTTTGATGAAAAACCAGAGCACTGAAGTCTGAGTTTATCCAAGGCCACATAGTGCTTGGGATCTGAGAATTATCTTCCCCAAAGAATTGAGGAGCAAGAGATAGGACCTCACTGAAAGCTAAATATCCTATTTGGGAGGGCTAACAACAAGCCAGGCCTTTATACAAATGGTTAGGTAACAGCAGGTAGGAGAGTCACCAAATGTTTACTGGTGTTCATGGGGTTTTCAGTACTGCTGTGATGTCTTGTGGCATGGTAATGATCCTAGATTTTCAAAAGCTATGCTAAAAAAGGAAAACGACAAATGCTGGAGGGGATGTGGAAAAATTGGGACACTAATGCACTGTTGGTGGATTTGTAAATAAGTACAGTCATTCAGGAGAATGATTTGGAACTAAACCCAAAGGGCTATAAAACTGTACATACCCTTTGACCCAGCAATCCCACTACTAAGTCTATATCCCAAAGAGATCAAAGAAAAAGGAAAAGGACCTATTTGTAACAAAATATTTATAGCAGCTCTCTTTGTATTGGCAAAGAACTGGAAATTGAGGGGATGCCCATCAACTGGGAGATGGCTGAACAAGTTGTGATGGAATACTATTGTGCTATAAGAAATAATGAGCAGGATGCTTTCAGATAAACCTAAAAAGACTTCTATGAACTTATAGAAAGTGAAATGAGCAGAGCCGGAACACTGTACACAGTAACATTAATATTGTAAAAATGATCAACTGTGAAAGACTTAATAGTTACTCTGATTGGGGACAGCTAGGTGGCGCAGTGGATAAAAGTGCTGGCCCTAGAGTTCAAATATGACCTCAGGCACTTGACACTAGATGTGTGACCCTGGGCAAGTCATCACCCTGTCCAAAAAAAAAAAAAGTTTCTCTGATCAAGACAACGACTCAAGACAATTCCAAAGAACCCATAATAAAAAATACTATCCACCTCCAGAGAGAGAACTCATTAACTACTCATCATCTCTTCAATGCAGATTGAAGCATATTTTTAAAACTATTTTTCTTTTGTCTGTATTTTCTTTTGCAGCATGGCTAATATGAAAGATGTTTGAATGACTTTACATGTATAATTGATATCAAATTGCCTGATTTCTCAAGGAGAGGGATGGGGCCACAGAGAAGGAGAAAATTTGGAACTCAAAACTTAAAATGAATGTTAAAGTTTTCTTTGCATGTAATTGGGAAATATTTAAAATAAAATCATATTTTTAAAAAAGAAAGCTATGATACTAGATCATAAGATTTAACAGGTTCTACCAAACTGGAAAGGCTTTATAAGAATGTGGTAATACAGGGTGATGCATTTTTTAGTCACAGGCAATGTTTCAAGATTAAAAGTTAATGTTTTATGCCCCCACCCTCAAAAAAACCTAAGTAGCCCTTGATGTACCTCATGAAGTGAGTGGACTGGTCATACAATCATAACTCAGAGCTGAAAGGAATCTTAGATCTAATTTCCTCCAACATCTATATTTACATAGAAAGCCTCTTGACAATATTTCTGACTAATGGTGATCCAACTTCTATTTGATGGCCTCCAATAATGAGAAAGTCTAATTTTCTAAATTTTTTATTTCATAGAAATTTCCACGTTACTTTCTCCCTGCCCCTCCCTCTGCAATAAACAAACTGCTAAATGAAAACGACTCGAACAATGAGACAGTGAGAGAGCCTGGCAATCCAACAGAGCCATCTCCCTCTCTACTGAGAGTAAGAAGGTAACAATAATAAAAACATGCTAATAGCCTTTATATAGCACTTTAGGGTCTGCAAAGTGCTTTACATACCTTATATCATTTGATCCTCACAACTTTGTGAGGCAGACACTATTGCTATCATTATTTCACAGATGAGTGGTTAAATGACTTGCCCAGACCCACACGAGTGTTTGAGGAAGGATTGAAGCTTGGCGCTTCCTGACTTCAAGTCCAGTGCTCTACCCAAGGTAACATCTAGTAAGAGATGCTCCATCTTTGGTCATTATCGAAACTCTGTCTGGCTTCACCTTAGTTTTCATTTATATTCTTGTCATTGTAGATACTGTTTTCTTGGTTCTGTTTGTCACTCTGCATCAGTTCACTTAAGTCTATGATTTCTTCATATTCACTGTTTCTCACAGAATGAAGCGTTCTTATTACAGTCAAATACCACGACTCTTAAGAGCCATTCTCTAACTGATGGGCCCTCATTTTGTTTCCTATTTTTGGATCCTACAGAAAGTGCTGATGTGAATATTTTGGGAATCATGAGGTAACCATCTCTATTTTTTGACTTTAGTACACTTGGTAATGGGGATTCTCTGGACAGTTTTAATTGACAGGGAGTTTCCTTTATTTTGAGTCTGTTGCTGGTATTTGACCTTCCCCCATTGCTCCCAGTTCTGTCCACTGGAACGTGTTTAATCACACACTTACAAACACACAAAGACAGTGCATGTCTAACAAAGTGCAAGCATCTCCTTTACTCCTGGAGGAAAACTACAACCCTATTTACAATGGGTATCGGACTGTAAATCTGAGATGCTACTTTGACAATGCCTCTACCTCTTCTAAAAACTATCATATTCCCCATATGAGGAAAGGTGTGAAACTTTACTTCACACAGATGAAGTGCAAACCTGGGGGAATTTAGTGCAGGAGGATTTGGGAGAGGCGGGGGGGTAGAAGAGACTGCTTTAGATTTCAGGAAACAGGCTGTCCTGCATATCTTGATTTATGATGTATATTTGACATATGAGGCACCATGAGATTTGGTTCTGAATATTATCTTAGGATGTACATGTACAACCTATAGAAACAGTAATTAAGAAAATTCTCATCTTGGATCCAAGTTCCCCAAACTGAATCCCAGCAGCACTTTTGGCAATGAAGAGAAAGGAATGTGCTTAATGAGACCATTCTAGGCATTATCTCTTTATTTGTTCCAATGAGGAGGAAATTGAATTAAGTGTGTTTGTACAGACTTAGTTCAACTGTTGTTTCTGCAATGGGGTCCTCTGGCAGCATTAACTGACAAGAGAAGCCTTAGTGCAGGATTCCAAATTCCTTTTCAGCCTTTCCTTGGCCTATTGAGCGGTAGTCTCTCCCTTCCAAATACCTGAATGACACAGCACCAGGATGGCACAGGATTGAGCTGGTTTGAAAGTGTAGCCTTTGGTTGGTAATAGAGTCACCAAAGAATCTATGGTGCTACTTGTTCATTCCATCAAAAAAATTCCCAATGAGATGGAGGAAATCACCTTAAAAAGAATCTACAAGTGTTACACTGGTGAGCCCTAAAATCATTTCAATCTAACAATTTTTTTCCATCTAATTTGCCATGTGTTATTTCTATCCAAATGGCTAGGATTTGGCTATATAAAAGGGCATTTGAATTTGGGGAAAGAAAGATCTGCAAATTTATCAAAAATTTAACCAATTATACAACTGTACAAATTTTCCAAAAATTACATTTCTGTAAGAATGGAAAATTAGTATTAGATATGCTTTTGGTATCTCTACCACTTTCTGTTTCTCCTGATTGGGAACACATAGTTAAGTTCATTGTAAATCAAGTGAT
Organism: Dromiciops gliroides; assembly: GCF_019393635.1. Lineage (NCBI taxonomy): Eukaryota > Metazoa > Chordata > Mammalia > Microbiotheria > Microbiotheriidae > Dromiciops > Dromiciops gliroides. Next base: position 66,090,194 of record NC_057861.1, on the reverse strand, counting down.
TCCAATACTGACTATTTCATTCAAAGTTCTGAATTCCAAGTCAGATTGACAGACTTTTCCCCCAAGAGCAACATAGAATGTGGAAGGGGGAGGGTACATGGGAGATTTTTCCATACTGACTCAGCACCACACCCATCTCACTTTTTCTTTCTCTCTCTTTCCTCCTTCCTTCCTTTCTTGGGAATCAGGGTTAAATGACTTGCCCAGGGTCACACAGCTAGTAAGTGTCTGAGGCCAGATCTGAACTCAGGACAATGGCAGAGGAAAAGGCAGTGAGCTCTTGAACTCATGACAGGATCATTCCAAAAAACAACCAAATAATGCCACAGGACAATGCCTGGAGCAGCAAAACCCACAGAAGAATGTGCTGAAATCATCTTCTAACCAAGAACGGCTTAGAAGGTCAGAAGGAGGGAGCTGCTGTGCTGAGACAGGAGTGAAGCCCAACCCCACAGTCACCCTGACACAGATCCAGTCCCAGGAAGGCTTCAACAAAGGAGACCCCCCAGAGCCTCTGAATCAGCTGAAGTGCCAGTGTCGTCTGGAACTAAGCTCACAGTCTGGTGAGAGGGCTGAGCCCTTGGGAGGGGGGAGACTACAGGGGTCTATGCTGGTGCTGAGGCAGAACTTGGGTTTTTCACCCCTGCTGGGAACCAGGAGGTAGGCTTGAGTAGCAGTGGTCCAGGTAGGGGAGGGGCACAGGCTTGTCGGAGCTGACAACCACAATACACACATCTGAACTCAGGTCTTCCTGACTCCAGGGAAGGTGCTCTATCCACTGTGCTACCTAGTTGTCCCATCACCTACACTTTCAATACTTTAAAACATCCATGATTTCACAGATAGTTTTCTCTTCGCCAATACAGATCATAACATTTTATGCCTTTAGTAGATGGTTTATTTAGCCAAAAAATGAATTATCCAGAAGCCAACATTTTGGTGAGGAGCCTCCTTGAATTTATCAAGCCCTGTCCTTAGCTGGCAGATGAAGTCTATTGCTAGGACCAGTTCATAACCAAAGCTCCATAAGATCCGTCACAGTTTGTCTTCCCCTGGCACAGCCTTCAAGAGACAAGGGCTGTCTTCCATGGATGATAAGGTACAGAAAAAGAGATGTCAGCGAAGGCTCTACCTACTACAATGCACTAAAATGACCTGACTTTTAGTTTTTAGAAATAGATTTTTGAATGCATAAAAATTCAACTCTGAGCCTTCTTTAAGCAAAGCAGTCACTAGTACCAACAGGAGATAGAAAGCATTAAAAGTCCACCTTGCAGCAATTCTGCTGACAGGAATTCTCAGCAAGGTGGCAATTACCTGGTTATATGGGTAGAAGAGAGTACAGACAGCACAATATGGCTCTACCAGGGCTGCAGCCGCATTGAACTTCTTCTCTGCCTGGAAGTTATGCACTTTATTCTTCCACTGGAGGGAAAGTAAAGACTTCAAGGCCTCAGGGTCACTCACATCCTCTTCTCCAGAGAAGGGAAACGCTTCTAGAATGAAATGAGTGAGAGCAGGAGTGGGAGAGGAAGGCAGGGGAGATTTTTTTTTTTTTTTAATGAGAGGGATAAAGGAAAAAAAAGGGGCAAGAAGAATAGGGAGCAAATCTTTAGTGCCAATAAAAAACCATACATCTTTAAAACAATGTAAGAAATAAAGACAATAACCACAATTCATTCCATTGTCTTCACCTGAAGTACATACCTTTAACTCAACTTATGATGTACATGTGCAACCTATAGAATTCTTTCAGGATTGATTAAATGCTAAGTGTTGGAGAGCTGCAAAGTTCATATAAGACAAGGTTCTGGCCCTCCTGCAATTTACAGTCTAATAAGGTGATAAGACACATAATTACAGTATACACTTACATGATATTTATATGGTAATAATTTGTCCTGCACAAAGCCACTGCATTGAACTGATGTACACAGGAGCTGGGGCCTTGAGTCCCTTTTCATCTCTGCCTCCTGGCTTTCTCTAAATCTCAGCTAATAATTCATACTGTGAGCTCCTTTGGGGGACTGTTTTTGCCTCTCCTTATATCTCTAGAACTTAGTATACTGAAAGGCATGTGATGTTTATGTAAGACATTCCTGTTGACTTGACCACGGACTCCTACAGTGAGCAAATGTGAGCACCTTCTGTCTGCAATCTTCACTGTGGGGACACAGTTCAAATCCTTTGTTCATTTACTCATACCCTTCCTTCCTTGAAGGCTCAGTTCAAGTATTACTTCCTACATAGAGTTTATCCTGATTCTCCTACTGGCTGTATCCTCTCCACTCCAATTCATCCTACCCCACAAGAATTACTTTATCATGAACATTTATCGTGAACATTTCATATTTATAATAATAATAGCTATTATTTAGATAGCACCAACTATGTGCCAGGGTACTGTGATAAGCATTTTTTAGAACTATTCTCCAATTTGATCTTCACAACAATGGGAGGTAGGAGCTATTATTATCCCCATTTCACAGTAGAGGAAACAGAGACAGAGTAAAAGTATCTGTATATGTTTTCTACAGAAAAAGGCTTGATATTTGATAAATGCTTGTTGAATGACTATTAAGTGTGTGCAGAGCCGAGCACTATGCTTCTCACTGCAGGAGACAGAAAGGCTTGCTAAGACCTGGTTCCTGCAGTGGTGCAATCAAATTCTGCCCTTCACCAATGGTAGGTGATCATGGGCACATCACTTGCCTTCTCAATGCCACTATGCCTACTCTTTCCCAGTGTTCCTTGCCAGCTTCTGCTTCATTGATGTCTGACAGGTCAAACAGCACGCCCTCTGCTGCCCGTGACCTTCTCCTGTTCCTTATATTTAGGGTTACAGGATATCAAGGGTTTAGAGCTGGAAATGACCCCTTCATTTGACATGTAAGAGAAGTGAGCCCCAGAGAGGTGAAGGGACTGGCTTGGATTTCAAATGATGTCCTAAAACTGAAGTCTTACTGCCAGGATCCACGACTATGGAAATGAACTTCCCCACTTCTGTTAGACCTGGCACTTCTCACTGCTAGCCTACCTGTACACTTGGCCCCTGCCTGCTGAGGCCTCTCCAAGAAGAGTTGGCAGGGAGCTGACGGAGCTCCAGCATCCCCACCCAAATGAGAGCACACTGCTCTGCTCACATTTACACCCCTCACCTCTCTCATCCTCTCCCACACAGCTTCCAGGTCTGACTGCCTCCTTCTAAAATTCTCCGTGGTTCCCCATTTCCTCAGTGAGAAAATACAAACTCATCCTCCTAGTATTCAAAGGGCTCCACAATCTTGCGTCACTGACCATTCCAGTGACAGTTCACATTACTTATTATCAAAGCTCACTGTTTTCTAGCACAAACAGGTGTATGAGTAATTCCCCACATTTTCATGCCTTTTCACAGACTAGCCCCCAACCTCTCAGCTGGGATACAGTCTCCCTCTCTCCTCTGCCTCTTTGAATCCTTAGCATGCCCTTAAGGCTCCACTCAATTGTCACCTCCAAGTGTAGCTTTTTTGGGGTTCCCACAGTTAGTAGTATTCTCTTCTTCCTTCACTTATCTTGAAAGTATGTATACATGTACACACACACACACACACACACACACACACACACACGCTCTCGCTCGCTCACTCTCTCTCTCTGGAGAAGTTCTCCAAGTGTTAGGCTATAAATAAGGACACTTGTGGTTGTGACAATTTGTGTTCAAAAGTTCTTTACCACTCTAAGTATCTATGGTCTAAGTATTCACATCTATGTTATAACATTTTATATGTAAATATTTAAAACTCTAATCTTGATGATGCTGAATATACTTGATGTTTCTTTTGGTTGCATTCAATTTATGGAAACCACAACGTAAGTTTTATCATGTGTTATCAAACTACTGCTAGGGACTTTGGGCAAATTTACACACTCACCCTCATCACTTGAGCCTTCTTGTTTGACGACGGACAATGGGGATCGAGTTGGTGGTTTGCCCAGAGGATGACGCCGGCTCTTCTTGATCTCCATTTTCAGTTTGGAAAAGGTAGATGGAGCCTGTCAAAAAAACAACTCCTTAAAGGAAATGCTTTGGGAATCAACATGCAGAGCCCAACTTAGGCTGACCTGTTCATTTAGAGAAGCAACACTTCCCTTTCTGCTCCCCATCTCCACCCTCGGCCAAGGTCAGTAATGTCCTGTGCTAAGAACAGCCAGCACTGACATGATACCACTGAGAACCTCCACTGAAGAGGGATGCAGTGGTTGTCTTCCAGGAAGGTTCCATCCCTCTCTCTCCCACAGATGTTGCTAGTTCAAATTTTGCTCACAATCCGGAAACAGAATGGGTTAAAAAGCAATTTCTCCTAAAGTACTGCTGACTCCTGTCTGCTTATGCTGGAATTAGCTAGCCTCTTTTCCCGTGATGTTACCTGAACCTCACTGGCTTTGGGACTGCTCTCCACCTGCTCAGCTTCTCCCCTTTCTTCTTCCTTCACTGTTAGCTCCATGGGGACAGTCTGCTCTCTCCAAATCTGGCCCTTCTGAGCAAAGTGCTCAAGTGTCTGCTGGCAAGATACTCGTTCTTTGTCAAATGCCACCTTATTGGTCCGTGGAACCACATAAAGCATGGGAATGATAGGTCGAGGCTTGAAGTCATCCTCTTCACTGGGCACCTCAGAGGGGTGGACAATGTTGAGAGGGGCAGCTAAGGGAAAGCTCTCTTCTGCGGCAGTAGTTACAGGTGCTAATATAGGGGGTTCCAATACAGGAGGCGGTGGGGGGGGGACCTCTTCATCTGTGCAGAGCTGTGGTGGAGGTGACAACAACTCAGGCGGCTGAGGTGGATGGTGATGGTGGTGGTGGTGGTGGTGGTGGTGGTGTTTCTTCTTCTTATCACTTTTGGCCTTGGGGGCACGAATCTTGCTCTTACCATCCCCTGGTCCAAGAAATGAAAATTGTGTTACTGACAGGAACCAACATTTTCTAGCAATCCATCAATAACAAGCATTTGCTGAGTGGGCAGGTCACATCACTTCTCTTGATCTGAGTTCAACCAACTGTCAGAATGAGGAGATTGGAAAAGATCCCCAAGGTTCCTTCCAATGCCATATCTATGATCCTGGGAGTGCAGGATTACCACTTTATCGGGAGCTATGAGGAACATAAAGTTGTCTAAGACATGGGTTTTACTCACAAGGGGCTTATAACAATCTGGCTGGGCCACATGATACATACATCACATAATTAGTGGGCAAAGCAGTAAATAACAGAACATGAAATTCTAAGGTCAACATCAGAGGTGTCAAACAGGTGGTCAGAGGGCTGCACCTAGCCCTAGCAAGTGTCTCCCATACCAGATTAAAATGTAACTGGGAATTATTTGACAAAATTTTAAAAAGTACATTAAAACATAAGATAATATCACATCTTAAAACTAAGTCCTTACACAGCTTGCAAGTATCCTTTTGTATAGTTTAATGGCCTCCATTTCCATTTGAACTTTACACCACCAGTCTAAAGGACAAGTTAATTATTTCTGATTGTGGCTACCAGGTCTTATTAATTCCATTACCCAAATATCTTATACATTTATTGCCTCTACTCCATCCCCATTCACACTGCCCCCAGAGCAGATCTTGACTACCCCATTCTAGACCACTGTGATAGCCTCCAATGGGGCCTATTTCTAGTCTTTGCCTCTCCCAGTCCATCCACACCACGACTAGCCACAGTGTCCCAAAAGTCTTAGTGCAGGCTTATGCTTAAAATAGCTCCAACCTGCACTACTATTATACCCTATGTATTGCTATGGTTGTGGGCTTTTTCTCCTCAAAAATCTTCAGAAGCTTCCTTTTGCCTCCTGAGTTAAGGTCAAACTCTTGTGGCTGATATTAAAGTTCTATCAAACCTTTCAAACAGCATCACAAGACCTCTGCTGCCTTGCCCCTGTTAAGGGCTAAAATTCTAGCTAAACTGTCTAAAATATCTAATGAGTGGTCGCCAATAAATTATAAGCTTTAGCAAGAGTTAGACTTTTAAGCATTTATTAAGGAGAATAAGAATTTGGTAAAGAGAAAGGCCTAGATTCCTATCTATTAAAGGGAGAGCACATTTCTAGCTCCGCTCTCCACCAGAGTCCAGAGGAAAGAGAGTGAGACCGAGAGCGAGCGCCAGTCTCTTCCTTCCTCCTCCCACTAGCCCGCGTCACTTCCTGACGCCAAAGAAAAGACTCCTGGTCTTGCCCTCAAAGACCTTCACTTCATGGGTGGAACTCTTCTACAGTAAGTCTCCAGCAGGTGGCGTCATTCCAATCGTTACACCCCTCTATCACTACCCTTCCCACACTCTATGCCCTACCTGAATGGGGCTGCTCTCAGCCCTCCGAATGCACCCTCAGGACTGAGGGGCTTTGATCTTCCACTTTTACTACCTCTTTCTAGAAAACATTCAGACCCATCCTTTAAAACTCAAATGTAGGGGCAGCTAGGTGGCGCAGTGGATGGAGCACCAGCCCTGGATTCAGGAGGACCTGAGCTCAAATCCGGCCTCAGACACTTAACACTTGCTAGCTGTGTGACCCTGGGCAAGTCACTTGACCCCAGGCAAGTCACTTGACCCCAATTGCCTCACGAAAAAAAACAAAAACCCCTCAAATGTCGTCTCTTCCCAGGTTGGTGCAGTGAATAGAGCACTGGGTACAAGGTCAGGAAGACTTGTGTTCAGGTCCAGATTCAGACATTTCCTGGCTGTGTGACCCTGGGCAAGTCACTTAATGTGTTTGCCTCAGTTTTCTCAGCTGTAAAATGGGGACAATAATAGCCCCTAATGGGGAAGCTAGGTGGCACAGTGGATAAAGCACCAGTCCTGGATTCAGGAGGACCTGAGTTCAAATCCAACCTCAGACACTTGACACTGACTAGCTGTGTGGCCCTGGACAAGTCACTTAACCCTCATTGCCCCACAAAAAAAAATAGCCCCTAACTCATTTGGTGGTTGTGAGGATCAAATGAGGTATGTTTGGCACATAGTAAGTGCTTCATAAATACTCGTTGACTAGCACAATGTTTTGCAATTCTACATAGACATTTAACTATAATATAAAGCATTATATGATGTCTCTTGTTTGTGTCTTATCCCTTTAGTAAGACTTGAGGGAAGAAATGCTGTCTTAATTCTGGTGTCTTTCCTCTGCTAACTAGGTCCTGTTTGTCCTATATTTAGCTTCCTCTGTATATGTTTACGTGTTGTCTCCCCCATTAGACTGCAAGCTCCCTGAGGGCAAACACTGTCTCTTGCCTCCTTCTGTATCCTCGGTGCCTGGCCCATAGTAGGCACTTACTCTTTATTGATGGAATAAATTTTGTATCTTTCCTAGTACTCAGCACGATATTTTACACCTAGTAGGCACTTCAATTTTAGTGAATGAATGCACTACTGTGGACTAGAAGTCTTGGTTTCAGGAAGGACAGAAGCCTTGAAGGCCTGGCAGAAATTGGAGTACGCAGTATGGAAGAAGGGCATTCTAAATAGAGCTGATGGCATGTGCTTGGATGTTGGAAGCAAGAATGGACATGGAATGGGGAAGGGAATGAGGAACATAGGAAGGCCATAAAAAAAAAAAAGAGGCAGGCTTAACTTGAGTAGAGTTCACATTAAGTAACCATGAGAAATAAAGTTCAATGGGTTGGGTGGGAACAGATCAATTTATTTAATAAGTTATTTTAGATAAGTTTACTACCCCCAGAAAATGCATCTATTGTGTCAGTGCTAATATGTAACTGGCTATTTTTTTTAATGGGGCAATAAGGGTTAAGTGACTTGCCCAGGGTCACACAGCTAGTAAGTGTCAAGTGTCTGAGGCCGAATTTGAACTCAGGTCCTCCTGAATCCAAGGCCATCACTTTCTCCACTGTGCCACCTAGCTGCCTCCTGGCTATCTTTTTTTTTTTTTAAACAAATGAGTATTTCTAAGTATTTATGGGAATAAATAGCCTTTTCACTTTAAAGGTAGGAAAACTTCCAAGTTCAATTATTCACTCAATAAATTATTAAGTATCTACTATATACAAAAAAAAAAAACAACTTATGTTGTATACTACAAGCAATATAATTAAGACATAGTTCTTATTCTGAGGAAGTTAACAATCAGGGGACACAAAATACATCCAAAAATGGTATAATGTAATAGCTGTGATACCAAAAAAAGAAGAAGAAGAAGAAGACAGGTAAAAAGTGCTATGCAAGGTACACAGAAGAAAAGATTTCTGTTTCTGAAGCAGCATCCTAGCAAAGGCAAGATGGCATTTGGGGTTGGGATAGAGATAATGGAGGATGAGTAGAATTCCAAAAGGGAGACATGAGAAAGAGGAAAACCCAAATAAAGAAACAACACGGACACAGACATGAATTGGGAAAAATGCGGGATGAGTAGAAGAAATGGAAAGTTCAGTACAGTCTGTAAGAAGCACAGCTGTATGGAAGGGAATAATGTGAGACAGTTGGGAGGTTCATAAGCTCAGAATTTAAGGGAAATGCAGGTTCCAGAGGGCCTTGACTGCCAGGCCGACAGGTTCAGATTTTATTTGGGAGGCTTTAAGGACCCACTGAAGAGTTCTGAGCAAGAGGTTAATGGGAGATGAAATACCTTGGGAAGAAAATAAGATGAGCCAGTGCTAGGACTCTTAACATCTTAGCACCCCAAGTGAATGTGGGGCAAATGACAGTTTCGATGTTCAAGGGCTGCCTCCCTTTTGGTAGGCAGTTCAATACATTCCCAGTCAAAGAGGGCTTGGCACCACAGGGGATTTGTTTTTCTGCAGGTGTGAGACATGGGGTTTATTTGCTTGCCTGTCATATCATATGAGAGCCTATGGGAGGGCGAAGTCAGATCTAGCATCCAGTACATCACTTTAATTTATCCAAGTGATTAGTATGTCGTAAATCAAAGAGAAATTAAACAAATTATTTATGCTTTTGAGGTCTGCTGTTTTATAAGGTGAGACAAGTAAGAAACCACTGATGAGCTCTCCCAGTTCAGCTAGAAATGAATGCTAAAGGGAATTCAGTCAGGTAACAGGGCACACAAAAGTCACTGCAAGTCAGCAAAGATGGGTTCTAGTACCAACACTGATCACCACCATCCATGGTGAGTCATTCATCCTCTTGGAGCCTCAGTTTTCTTACCCACAAAAGAAAGATCAAGTCAGGTGATAGCTGTATGCCTGTCACTAGAGGGTCAGATGAAAATAGATGAAAAAATACATTAAAAAGCATGAGTCAACACCAAAGTGCAGAGTTTTTGCTATTAACAAGCAATACAATATGTTTAAGCCTTGTATCTCACAAAAACAAGCCTAATATGGGAAGGAAAAGAAAACAGAAGGAAGAATGCTTTTGTTTCCCTTTCAAATTTCTCACTAACGACTTAGATCTTAATTCTTTGGGGTATCTACAATCTATTTCGTCAGTTCAATTGCAGTCAATTCCATCCTATTTACATCAATTAAATTCAATGTGCCACCGTGCTAGACACTGAGGACCCAAAAACAATAACCAGAAATAGTCCTTGCCCTCAAAGAACTTAGATCCAACTAGAAGACTGTTTAAAAATGATTAGCAAAATGCATTATCCAGTAGGAATAGTAGTAACAATAGTAATAGCAGAGATCATTTCTCTTATCTCCCCATTTTATAAGTAAGGAGGCAAAAGCTTCAAAAGGTTAAGTAACTTGTCCATGGTCACAGGCTAAAAAGCACCTCAAGCACCAGAGACAGGATTTGAACCTTGGTATTCCAAATCCAAGTTCAACACAGTTTGCCATTATGCTGGGAAAAGCCAAGCACTGGCTGACTCAAGACTGGCTCAGACTAGTCCTCACACCCCTTAAAGGGTTAGCTAAGTCCATTACTATGGAACCTCTTTTCTCCAAATTTTTCCATCAGTGACATTCCCTTCTCCCATTAATCAGTTACAAAGGATTCACGAAACACTTTTTTTTTTTAATAGTGAGGCAATTGGGGTTAAGTGACTTGCCCAGGGTCACACAGCTAGTAAGTGTTAAGTGTCTGAGGCCGGATTTGAACTCAGGTCCTCCTGACTCCAGGGCTGGTGCTCTATCCACTGCGCCACCTAGCTGCCACCACGGAACACTTCTAATAGCAAGGCATTGCGATATCCAACTTTCTCATTTCCTCTCTCTTCTGTCCCTTTTAAAAATATCATCTCATTTGATCCTCACAACAACCCACAGCTGAGGAAACTGATATGAACAAAGGGTTAAGTGACTTACCCAAGATCACAGAGCAAGTAAGGATCTGAATTAGACCCAGCGATCTATCCAATCTACCTGCTGTGCCACCAGATACCTCTAAGCAATAATAACAGTTAATAAGAAAAGCTAACATTTATACAGCACTGTGTGTCAGGCACTTTGCTAAGCATTTCACAACGATTATCTCACCTGATCCTCAAAACAATGTTTTGGGGGTAGGTGCTATTATTATCCCCATTTTACAGATGAGGAAAGGAGGCAAAAAGAAGTGACCTGTTTAGGGTCACACAGCTAGTAAGTGTCCAAGACCACAAGTGAGCCCAGATCTTCCTGACTCTAGGCTCACCACTCTCTATCCACTGCCCCCCACCTATTTTCCCTAGGCACTAAGCAAATGCCACCCTTTCTATTCAGATCCCTTGGCAACCATATAAAATGAATTAACTGTATTAACTGGACATCGACTCCATCATTCTTTCCATTACACCGTAAAGAAAGGCCCACTATATTTAACAAGCCTTAAAGAAATGAATTAATCACAGAACAGACCCAATTCTACCAGCACAGCAATTTTGGTATTGGCCATTGTTTTGAATGCTGCTTACATTTTTCCTTCCTCAGCTGTTGCTGGCATTCATTTTAGCAGCATGTTGTCAATATCTCTGAGGCAGCTGGGCCAGCACACAATGTCCTCTGGCAGGCTGAGGCCCCAATATTTAAGAGGGACAAGGGATTGCCCATGAAACAAAAAAGCATCTCCCACTCTCTGTCTCCTCCTTCCCTCTAAAGCCTGGACTCTTTACGACTCAATTCTTTGTAATTCCCTTCTAATAGAAACACAAAAATTATCAAGCTAGTCTGATTCTGAGCCTTTCCAGAACTGCAATGACTAAAATTCCTCTGGCACTAAAGGGAGTCTCTGGGTCATGATGAACACTACCCTGACTGCTCCCCTTATTCTATCAACAATGAAATGTGCTCCCTCCCCCTCTCCTGTATTCTCTCCCCCAGATCAATGAATAAAGATATCTATTCACTTGAAGGAAAATAAATTATAGATGTTTTTCATAAAGACGCCAGCCCTTATTATGCTCGATAAGAGAGTTTCTCACCTAGGACACTAAAATTGGATGGCTTTCTACAGCAAATGGTCAGAGCTGACCCTCCCCCAGCAATGGGTCAACTTGCCCATCATCATAAGATGGGCAATATCCAGGGCAGGGAGTGTTCACTTAATAATGAAGATTTACAGAGCAGCTCCCAACCAAAAAGCAACCATCAAATTTCTCACAAAGCCTGTTCGCCAGGATTCCCACACAGTATAATATCAGATAAGCAGCAACAAAATAACCTGATTAAACGCAGAGAAAGATGTGAGAAGCCTTGCTTGGGTCATTTACGCTGATGTCTCAATCTGGCCATTCCCCAGAAGGTTAGAATCTGTTGGTCTTATTTAGACTAGTTTATAAAACTGGCAACAAGGCCAACCCAAATAGTTACTGTCATATTTCTGAAAGCAGCCCTTTAGATAAACAGTTTTGTAGCATCACAGAGAGAGGCATATTGAATTTCCTTAGAGAAACAAACATATTGAATGAAAGTCAAATTGAATTTCTCCCCCTAGTCACACAAGCATAGATCATATTCACTCTCTATACAATGAAAATGTGCTAGAAAATTTTAAAAAGCAAACCAGAATTGAGCCCCACCTAGCTTTATTGATTTCCAAATGACCAGTTTGAGCTGATAATGAGGACTTTTATTTAAAACTGTCAATGATGTGTTAAATTGATGGAAGATTTATTTTACAAGGACCTCACTCAATTAAGTGAGAGACTACTACACTAGAATTCAAAGACAGACTCCAGGTATAAAAAGGAGACCAATACTGCCTTAGGCCAACCGAAGATGCCGCTTTTGAACATCTCAGACCCAGTGTATTTAAAATGTCTGCCACCTGCCAGCCTAGTACATCAATCAGTATCTTTTCCGCTCTGCAGGCTGAGAAGGGGCTGCTACCCAACTCTTTCTGCGGAGGCTCCACGTGCTGCAGCCCTCAAAATGCACCAGAGCGGAACCAGCTCCTTGTACAAAGAACGCACCATTTTGGAGCACACTTATGGTGTGTGCTGTTGGAAAAGGGACATGTTGCAAAAACCACAGCAACCGGTGCCTAACACCCTTGCCTTTCTTGTGGTCCAACTTCATTATAAGCTGGTTGGTGTTGGATTTTAGTAGCAGAGGAGAGATGCTGCTCATTAATCTCAGTCACATGACTCAGATGCCACATTCATTCCTTCACCTCTTGCTGTCCTGGTCCAGCTCCTGACTCCCCAGACTTCTTTTCCCCCCTCCCCCAGGCAGGCCCCCCCTTCCCCTCGTCCCTTTTCAGTCTTCCTCCATCAGAGTGTAAACTCCTTAAGGGTAGGAAAAGCACTCAATAAATGCTTGCTGATTTGACTCCAAGGGCCGTCCAAATGTTATCTCATCTAGTCCTATCCCTCTCTATTGGACTTGGAGTCAGCTGTCCCAGGTTGGAACAGTAGAATGGCCACTCATGGCCCTTGGGTGAGACCTTTTGGTCCTCTAGATCTCAGTGTCTAAGGCTAGATTTGAACTCAGGTCTTCCAGACTCCCAAATGACACACTCTGTTCTAATTTTGAATCCTATGAAGCTAAGGGAAAAGGAGACTGGGGAACAGAGAAAAAATAAGGGAGAGACTGTTACTGCTTCAAAGAAATCTAGGCACACCAGACGGAACACAGACTGGAAGCCCAAGCTGTACACAGGCAGTCCAACATCTGCTAAGCGCCTACTGATGTGCCAGGCACTGTGTATTGTGCAGTAGTACAAAGGAGCTTGGATGGGATCAGCTAAGGTTTGACATGTAGGTTGGGCAACCCTGACTATACAAGACAAAGGGACAGTCATTTGTCGTCGCCACAGCAGCTAGCACTTATAGGGCTTGGTAAAGCACTTTGCAAATACTATCTCCATTGATCCTCACAATTCTGGGACTTTGGTGCTATTATGATCCTCATTTTACAGGTGAGGAAGCTGAGGCAGAAAGGCAGGTAGGTGATGCCAAGGATCACACAGGAAGGCTGAGGCCACATTTTAACTCAGGTCTTCCTGAATCCAGGTCCAATGCTCTATCCACTGTACCACCTACCTAGCTGCCTACTTTTTAAAATCTCAAGGGATGGAATTTGTTGTTAAATGCTTCATCACTGTTGCAGGAACTATTTTTTCCTTTAAATCTAATCCAGCTTTTAAAGTGTTTTCTAGGAGACAGCTAGGTGGCGCAGTGGATAAAGCACCGGCCCTGGATTCAGGAGGACCTGAGTTCAAATTTGACCTCAGACACTTGACACTTACTCTCATTGCCCCGCCCCCCCAAAGTGTTTTCTATCCCCTTAGAGACAGAAGCAACTGGAATGTCATCATCATCTTTGTAATTATTTTCCACAAATTAAACCAGTTATCGAATTACCCCACCACTTTCTATAAACAAGGTTGAACAACTGTAAGGAATTCAGCTATTTTCCCTGAGAACTTATTTTCCATGCACTTTATCATCTGGGCTGCCCCCTGATGTGAAGAAAGAATCACTGGTCACATGATTGTGAAGATACTGAGGCCCTGGAGAAGCACTTTTCCAAGGACACAAGCTTTCTTTCTGCCATGTCCTTCTATCAGTTGACCTGAGCCCAGGTGGTATTCATTTTTCCCAGTTCCTGTGTTCAGTGCATATGCTAAGTGTCCTTGGCCAAATAAGCATCTGTAAACACTAGCTGGATTTGAAAATTAGAATCTGAACTGAATTTCGAATTCCACTTTATTCCATTATGTAGATAGAATTCTGCTGGCTCTGTGTGGCATAAAAAGGTATTTTTTCCCCTCCCCACCAAGAAAACCAAATCCAACAGACTCCTTTAAGCCTGAACCAAAACAGACCAGAGAAGTGAACTGGTAGCTCTGATACTCTCTCATCTTTGACAGTCTCCATTTACATCTGGAACATTTTTTTCTATTCGTGCTCCACTTCAAGGCAGCCTGGGTTCTGGTCTTGACTCAGTCACTTACTAGCTATTTGACCTTGGGAAGTTCCTTTTTGTCTCTGGGTCTCAATGTTCTCTGAAAATGTAAGAGCTTATATGGTTTTTAGGTTCCATTTGAGTTAAAAATATATTTGGGTACAGCTTCCTTTTTACAGCATTACTAAAATTAGCTGCTTCATCATCTCTCCTCCAATACTGTCCAAAGAAACCTCACTTTAACCGGCTGGCAATTTCTGCTAAAAGGCCCAGTGTGCTTGTTAAAATGAGGTGGCACCTGAATTCTTGGAGGACTATTTCTCTAGGCCTTCCAAGTCCTTAAGTTATATTTTTCATCATGATGAATTACTAGCTATTGTTGGCATGGCTCTGTGATGCATCAGGGAGAATGCAAAAACACTTAGGGCACTGCCTGGATCAGTTTGTTTTTCTTCTAGCTCTTCTGACTCAGTAAGTTGATGATGGTGACAGGGACAGGTACTTATTCCTACTCAGCAATCATGGCTTCCTCACACTTCTGACTTCTGCAGCTTTGTTCCAGTGAGCAATGTCACAGATGGCAGACCCTAGTCCTTAGTATCTCATATGGTCCTGAGCTCAATGCATGTAGGAGATTCTGAGAAAATTCATTAGTTCTAAGACAGGGTGCACTGGCTGGCAACTGAAACAACCATTAAAGAGTAGGGTATAGGGGATCTTTCCAATGGATTTGGAGTCATAGGGCCTAGGTTCAAATACTGATCCCACTATTTACTATATGTATGACCTTGGGCTAATTACTTTCTTTCTTCAGGACTCAGTTTCCTAGTCAGTAAAAAAAAAAAAAAAAATCAGTTCTCCGAGTTCTTACTCCCTCCTATGTACAGCAGTAATCCATTCTTTTTATGTCACTTCAAGACTGGAAGAGGTAAGGGGTGGTGTTGCTAGACTGAGCTCTTCTGGTGCTCTTCTACACTTCCCCACTCCTCTAATTTTCCTCTTTCTGGATTCTCCCTCCTACCTGAAACCAGTCACAACCACCTGTGATGGTAGTCAAGGATAAAGTAGGTGTTTGGGCAGAGGTTTGAAGAGCAAACCTATTACACAGTCGCCCATGGCAGGAACACAGGGACATTTGTGATGCTCCAACACTGGGGGAACCATTATACTGACTGCCACTACTTTAAAAATCACATTATTTCTGTCCCGACTCAGGTGTACAAGTTCCTTACTATATCACGTGGTCTCTGGGGACCTTGTTCTGTCAATCCAGAAATGTCTACAGGTGTTCAAGCACTTCTAGCACCTCCCTCTATCAAAATGATCACACTTTCAGACAATTTCCTTTCCTTAATAGTTCAAAACACATTTTCCCTATTAAGAATATTCCATTTAAATAAATGCATATTGTAGTAAGTTTTTTTAGGAAGTTATTTAGCACTTACAGCTTTTAAAAACATTAAGCTGGTATGAAAATCAGAAAACATTAAAATTGTCAACTCATTCCCCATAATGTAATGTTTGCTACCATTTCTCAGGTGCCTCTAAGTGTGATCATTTAGTCAATGTATTTATTAGATTAATCTTTCATTCAAAATGCTGAAGGGAAATGACTAAAAGCCTTCAAGAAAGAGCTATTCCCTATGGCGCTAAAATATTCTAATAGCTTCAGAAGGGAAAATCTAACCTAAATTTGACAACATTCTCTTTTAAAGTGGTCACACTTAAAGGGGTAGAATTCAATTCGACTTATTAAAAATCTACCAAGTACATGGACCCTGCCTAAAGGAATTTACCTTCTAATCTCAAGCCTGGACAAGCAAGCCCTAAATTGGTTACTCTCGGGTTAAAAATGAGGAGGAGGACAATGACTACTGTTTACACAGTACTTAAGAGTAGCTAAAGCTATCCCCGTGATTGCTTGGTAGTCACCACCTTTAATAAGGAGGGATAAGAGGATTTAGAATGCAGGGATCTTGGGGAGCTAGCCCCACCTCCTCAACAGATGAGGAAACTGAGGCCAAGGAAGAAGTAACTTGTCAAAAGTTATGCTTTGAACTTTCTGAGCTTTATGTCCTCTTTCTGCTAACCAGAAATGGGAACAGCCTTAAAGGTTCACTAGTAACAGTGACTGGCCAAGTAACTAGGACCTCCTATTACTTCATTCTTTTTTTGGGGGGGGGGCAGGGCAATGAGGGTTAAGTGACTTGCCCAGGGTCACACAGCTAGTAATTATCAACTGTCTGTGGCAAGATTTGAACTCAGGTCTTCCTGAATCCAGGGCTGGTGCTTTATCCACTGCACCACCTAGCTGCCCCCCATATTACTACATTCTTAAAAGAGATGCTTGCATCTACTCATCTAACCAACATTCAGTAAGTGCAGCACACTGCAGGCAGGGAGAGACAGACCGTTTAAGACATAATCTTCATGGAACTGAAGACACCAATAGATAGGACTATGTCATGAAGGGCACGAGACGCAGTGTTAAGTAAGTTTCAAGAGGGAAGTCACTGCTGACCAGAGGAAGGGACAAGCTAGATGAAGTGGCCTTTCAGAAGGAATTCACTGGGTCAAGAAAACTGGGAAGACATCCCAGCCTTATGAAAGCATGAGGACAGCAGGCTCTATTTCTGTTTTACCTTTGGATCCCCAGCACCCAGCATAGAACTTTACATACCATAGGTGCTCACTCTATGCTTAAGAGGTTTGGATTTGTCCAGAGTGCAGAAAACAGTTTGCTAAGAAGAAAGCTAGAAAGGGAGGGGAGAACCTGATTGTGGATAGCTCTGAACATCATGCTAAGAAAGTCTGAAATTCACTGGGTGGGCAAGAGAGTCACTGGAGGTGTTTGCACTGATGAGTGATAGTACAAGACCTATGCCTGAGGAAGATTATTCTGGCAGACATATGAATGATAGATTAGAAGAGAGAGGACCTGGCCACTTTCTGCATACTGGCCTATTGGCAGATTTTCAATGAGAAGCCTCTTCATTGGGTACTACATACAAATACATACTTCCCCTGAATCCCCTTCCTGCAACATACTCCAGATGTGTGAAAATACAAGGTGAAGGTTATTTGCTTAAATGAGTGCTTTTAAAAAAATGTTCATTTCATGTTCTGTTCAAGATTTGGTTTTCCTCTTGGCAGGGGAGGAGGGCAATAGGGGTCAAGTGACTTGCCCAAGGTCACACAGCTAGTAAGTGTCAAGTGTCTGAGGCCGGATTTGAACTCAGGTCCTCCTGAATACAGGGCTGGTGCTTTAGCCACTGTGCCACCTAACTGCCCCTCCTCTTTCTTTTAAAATCAAGTCAGTTTCAGATTACCATAATAACTTTTTGCAATCTTGATAATCTCATTTATTTCATAAAGCTTTTGTAAGAATCACTCATTATGGGGCAGATAGGTGGCTCAGTGGATAGAGCAATGGCCCTGGAGTCAGGAGGACAAATGCTGCCTCACACACTTGCTAGATGTGTGACCCTGGGCAAGTCACTTAACCCCAATTACCTCTAAAATAGTACTACTACTATTACTAATTATTATTATTATTACATAAACCATTAGCTAACTTGTATGGAGAGGGACACAGAAATGGAAGCAGGAGAAAAAGATATTACATACAAACAAGTTATTTAAAAATTCTGCCCCAGGATATCTAGGGTACAGAAAAAGGCAGGGGTGAAATGCTCTTCTCTTCATCTTCTATCAAGTCCTTCCAGAACAAAGACTTATGCTATTAGTACAATAATTCAACTACATTATGGAATAAAAGGGATTTTATGTGCAAGCCTGGGAAACCAGCCCTCATGTATTAGCTGTTTCTTTTTTTAAAAAATTATAAAATGCAATGGACAGGACAATCTTATGGATACTGTATCTGTAATTTGCTATGGTAGATTTCACAAATGTAAATTAAAAACTATTTACTTCACTAATAAAGACATCTTTACCATTTCCTCCTTATAATCATTTATATTTCTAGAATCTTTAAAGTTTATAGAGTGCTTTTCTGGCAGTATTTTCTGTACATTTAAGTAGCACCCTAATTATACAAATAAGGAAGATGAGGCAGAGAATGGCAAAGTGACTTACATAGGGTCATGTCCTATAAGAAGCAACACCAGAGTTTGGCCTCTAGTCTCTTTTATTTAAGGAAAGTACTCTTTCCATTCAACTAGCTAGGGGAAGGAAGGCAAGTCTTCATGAGTCTAGGCCCAACACTATCTACTTGTTTGAAGACTTGAATTCAAATCTTCCCTCAAACACTTACTAGTTGTGTGACCCTGGCAAGTCACATAAGCTCTGTCTACCTCAGTTTCCTCAACTGTAAAATAGAGATAATAGTACATACCTTCCAGGATTGTTATGAGGATCAAATGAGATAATATTTGTAAAGGACCTAGCACACTGCCTGGTACATAGTAGGAGCTATATAAATGCTTATTCCCTTCTCTTCATTGAAATAATGTCTAACCTCATTTCTAAAATATATAGGGAACTAAATCATATTTATAAGAATACAAGTCATTCCCCAATTGAGAAATGGTCAAAGGATATGAGCAGGAAGTTTTCAGATGAAGAAATTAAAGCTATCTATAGCCATATGAAAAAATGTTCTCGAAAATTGGAACACTAATGCATTGTTGGTGGAGCTGTGAGCTGATCCAACCATTCTGGAGAGCAATTTGGAATTATGCCCAAAGGGCAATAAAGCTGTGCATACCCTTTGACCCAGCAATTCCACTTTTAGGTCTTTTGCCCAAAGAGATCATGGAAGGGGGAAAGGGACCCACATGTACAAAAATATTTATAGCTGCTCTTTACGTGGTAGCAAGGAATTGGAAGTTGAGGGGGTGCCCATCCATTGGGGAATGGCTGGACAAGTTGTGGTATATGAATACAATGGAATACTATTGTGCTGTAAGAAATGATGAGCAGGAAGAGTTCAGAGAAACCTGGAGGGTCTTACGTGAGCTGATGATGAGTGAGATGAGCAGAACCAGAAGAACATTGTACACAGTATCATCAACATTGAGTGTTGACCTACTGTGATGGACTATATTCTTCTCACCAATGCAATGGTACAGAAGAGTTCCAGGGAACTCATGATAGAAGAGGATCTCCAAATCCAAGAAAAAAAAAAAGAAAGAACTGTGGAGTATAGATGCTGATTGAACAATATTATTTCTATTGTTTTGGGTGCTGTTGTTTTTTTTTTCTATTTTGAGGTTTTGCATCACTGCTCTGATTTTTTCTCTTGTAACAGGATTAATGCAGAAATAGGATTAATGTTATTATGTATATATATATGTGTGTGTATATATCTATATCTATATCTATATCTATATCTATATGTATAGAGATATATAGACATAACCTATATCAGATTACCTGCTGTCTAGGGGAGGGGGGAGGGAGGGGAGGGAGGGAGAAAAATCTGAAATTGTAAAGCTTGTATAAACAAAAGTTGAGAACTATCTTTACATGTAACGGAAAAAATAAAATACCTTATACATTAAAAAAAATGTTCTCAAAAAAAAGAAAGAAAAAAGAAAAAATGTTCTCAATCACTACTGATGAGAGAAATGCAGATTAAAAAATTGGCTAATATGACAAAAAAGAAAAATGATAGATGTTGGAGAAGATGTGGGAAAATTTGGAACACTAATATATTGTTGGAGGAGTTGTGAACTGATCCAACCATTCTGAAGAGCAATTTGGAACCATGCCCAAAAAGCTATATAAAACTGTGCATAATATCCTTGGACCCAGCAATGCCACTACTAGGTCTATATCCCGAAGAGATCATAAAAAACAGGGAAAGGACCCACATACACAAATACATTTATAGCTGCTCTTTTTGTGGTGGCAAAGAATTAGAAATTGAGGGAACACTCATCAATTGGGGAATAGCTAAACAAGTTGTGGTATATGAATGTAATGGAATACTATTGTGCTATGAGAAATGATGAGCAGGCAGATTTCAGGAAAAACCTGGAAAGACTTAAGTGGACTGATGCTGAGTGAAGTGAGCAGAACCAGGAGAACACTGTACACAGTATCAACAACATTGTGTGATGACCAACTGTGATAGACTTGACTCTTCTCAGCAATACAATGATCCAAGACAATGCCAAAAGACTCATGATGGAAAATGACCCAGAAAAAGAACCATGGAGTCTGAATGCAGACTGAAGCATACTATTTTCACTTTTGTTGTTTTTTTCCTGTTGTTGTTTCTTCTTTCTCATGTTTTCTCCTTTTGTTCTGATTCTTCTCTCAAAACATGACTAATGTGGAAATACTTTTAACATGCTTGTAATGTATAACCTATATCAGATTGCTTGCTGGCTTTGGGGGGGGGGGAGAAGGGAAGGTGGAAGAAAAATTTAGAACTTAAAATCTTACAATTAACTTTACATGTAATTGGAAAAAAATAAAATAATAAACTATTTTTTAAAAAAGCTAAAGCACTTAGGAAGGACATAACTGAATATGATATTAGACATTTTTAAGATCCCTTCTATTTCTCAATCTCTATTACCATACGATGCCAGCTGATGTGGAGATAAACCTGCCTTTTGTCCTTATGGCTTATGGTCTGAAAGGGGCACTCAAGTCAGAGGAGAGGCAGCCACAACAATAAAAAAAACTCTGTACAGTAATTGCACTGAATTCCAAATAACTTTGGCAATACAACCCATTTATAAAACTGGGAACCATCTAGGACCCATCTGTAGCCCAGCACCACCTCCCTCCAACCTCTAGAAAGCAATGGATGGTCCCATTTTTGCCTCAGGGTTGCCTGCCTGGTCTTGGCCAAAGCCTTTAAGGGTAGGAGAAGAAGTTTAGAAAATAGCAGGTGGTACCATCATGATCTAGAATCCTGTGGTTTTAGATGATGGCTCAGAAAGCCACCAAAACACAAGACTTCCTCTACTTATTCCAAACGGAGGAGGAGGGAGAAGAAGAAAGGGGCCAAGGGGCTATGGAATGCCATACTGTCTGGAACACTGACCATCAGGTTTTCAGGGCTCATCAATCATAGAAGGCAACTTAGGAAGCAGGCAGAGGCCCTCTATGCTATACGGTCATCTAGGGGCCTAGCCTACAGTCGCCTTAATATGTGACGATAGCCATGAAGGAACACGGAAGAGGAGACTGGCCAGCAGATTTCTTCTTCTTTCAGGCTCAAGGAGCCACCTACCAAGCTAAAAAACACATGTAAGCTCCTTATTTTATTTGAGCACTGACTCTTCCAGTAAACACACTTTATTCCTGGACTTTTGTTTCCCTACTGGTGAAATAGGGGGACGGGGCTAGGCTGTTTCTACAATTCCTTCTACCCTGACCCTTCCAACTTTAACAGTCATTGTTCCAAGGTTCCTTTCAGCTTGAATGTTTTGTTATAAGGAATGGTGAAAAAGCACAATACCCAGAAGACACCTAAATACACATTTCCCAACTTATTAGCTGTTGTGACAATACATAAGTCTTAAATTTAACCATGCTGGGCTTATTTCCTCAGCTGTAAAACTGGAAAATAATCATCCTAAGTATGTAACTTAAAGCTGGGCGGTGCCAAAGTGTACCGAGCACTGGGCCTGGAGGAAGAAGACCTGCTGTGGGATCCTGGGTACAACACTCAGTTTCCTCAACTATAAAATGGGGGAGGATACCTTAAAGCAGAGCTTCTGAAATGTTCTCCACTTGTGACCCCTTTTTGCTCAAGACATTTTTACACAACTACGGCTATATAAACACATAAAATAGGCCTATATCACCTTTTCCTGCTGCCAGATTGTTCATGACCCCCACGTTCAGGCCTCCTAAGGGGTCACGACCCACAGTTGAAGAAGCTTGGCCTGAAATACTGCATATGTATGGATGCACTGCTTCCCCCCATAGAATGGAAGCACCTGAGAGGTAGGGAATGCTTCCTTCTTTGCATTTCTATCACCAGCACCCTGCACAGTGCCCTGGGCAAAGCAGGCCCTAAATACAAGCTTGCTAAATTAATGATAAGACTCCTACTGATTATGACATTGAATCTCCAAATTGTGATGCATGAATGTAACAGAGTCTTATCGTATTGTAAAAACAAAAACAAACAAAAAACCCCAATGAATATGAGGAATACTCAAGTGCAGAGTGATTGGCAGAAACTAGTGTGGAGTTTAATGTTCATAGCAATGGGAAGAATAAAGACATGTTTATGATTGAAAGTGAATGCTGAAAAAGTACAAAGAATAAGATTCTCTCCAAAGAAGAGAGATAGGAGAGGACATCTCCCTCTGCTCCTTGGCAGAAGTCGAAGGGGCCTATGGATGCAGAACAATGCATATGGTCAGACTTTTTTGATGTATTGATTTGTTTTGCTTATTTTTTTCTCTTCTTTCTTTTTAATCTCTACTATCTGAATTGAATCTCTGAGAGGAAGGAGTTTAAAAGAGAAAATTTAGATGAAAAAACAAGGTATTGATAAACATGTACTTTAAAAAAAGAATTGAACAGGACATCACTTGTCATCTAATAAAAATCCTATGCTCTAAAGGTCCCCTTCAGCTCTTACATTCTAATGTTGTAATGTTATAAAACTCATTTCCAATTCTAACCAACTATATTCTAAGATCCCTTTTAGTTTTTAAGGGTAGCTAGCTGGTACAGTGGATAGAGAGGGAGTCAAGTCTAGAGTTAGAAAGACCTGGGTTCAAATCTACTTATTAGCTGTGTGACCCTGGAAAAGTCACTTTACCCTCTTGCCTCAGTTTCCTCATCTGTAAAATGAATTGGAGTAGGAAATGGCAAACCACTCCAGTATCTTTGCCAAGAAAACCCCAAATGGGGTCACAGAGTCGGACATGACTAAACAACTAAATAGCAACAAACTAGTTTTAAAAGTCTGTCACTCTATGGTTCTGAAAATACAAAGTCTGTGTAAGTAATTTTTTAAATGATGTAATATTCTCAGCAATGACAATGTTAAATTGCCCTCTCCTTAAGAGTCAAAAGGTCACATTTTTAAAATGGTATCAATCTACTCCATGCCCCGTGTACAAAGGAAACAGGAGCATTTAGGGCCATTTGTTACAGTGACTACTAACTTTATGGCTGAACCAGGTTATTTATCATAATGCACTAAATATATATTCACTTGCAAACAATGGGGAGAGGAAGAATCCTATTGCTCTCCTCACATTTTCCCTTCTTTCATCTTCCAAAGGACTCACTATGCAGGGATTTTAGAACACAGCCAGACAGTCTTGGTCATAGGCTGCCTGAATGCCAACTGTAAAACAGGGGCCCTGCATGTAAACTGCCTTGTTATAGCTCTTTACCTTGTTCAAGGCCTAGAGGAGAAATCCAGTTTGACTTTTCTCCCTTTAGGAGTATTTATTTATTGGCAGGAAGCGGGGGCAGGGAAGGAGCAGGTTCCCTGCGGTAGGGGAGTTAACAGAAGTTTGTCTACTGAAAGCAGGCACACTCCATTTTTCTGTGAACCATGAACAGCTGCCATCCTGGTTAGAATGGGGCAGATAAAATTTATTGATTCATTTCTTTGTGAAATGTTTTTTAAAAAGCCTAACTCCTATAATATACATTTTTACAAACTGTAATAGCTCTGGCAAAAACTTCCAACCCTGCCAAAAAGGCTATTTGAACTGAATTCTTAAAGAGAGAGGGAAAATCTACCGCTGCTGTGGATGTAAGTACTGACTGAGCAATGGGGAAAGACTCTATTGATCTTCTGGTAGAAATAAACAATAAGCTTACTTCAATACTTCAAGGAAGTGTGATTGTATCTCTGCAGTTAGATGCCCTGCCTGCTTTGATGGAAGGCTTAATGAGTTATCACAGATCACCTCCCTGTGCTGCCCTCCCCACCAAAAACAAACTGCCAAACATCATATGGTAGCCAATCCCTTGATGGTAAGCAATTCTGGGCTTGAGAGAAGAGCCACTGGCAAGTGACTTGTTACTTACCTTCACCACCTTCAGGGGCTTTCTGCTGCTCTTCTTCCTCTAGGTCAGGGCCATGTTTGGGTTCTTCTTTCACTTTGCCCTCCTCCAAAAGGGTTTCTGCAGCCATAACCTCTCCCAAAGACTTCTGGTCTTCTGTCTTATGCCGTCTAGGCTGGCTTCTTTTTCTGTGGGACCTAGGATGGTAGATGTGTAAAAGTAATTTGACATTCTGGGTTAAAGCACTGAAGACCAACAAGGCCACCCTCCTTCCCCCTCCCTACATCACTTGGGCCATCATATCTGCTCCATCAGTAGGAGTAGGGAGAACACTTTCTCTGGGAAGGAGAGGTAGGGAAAACGGTTAGGGTTATAAAGGAAGAATGGGTTGAAAGAGAGGGGAGGAAGGGGAGGGGGAATGGTCAAACATGGGTGCAGTGCTGATGCCAAGCAGAGGATGCTGATGACATCTGGAAAAGTAGGAAGCCAAACCTGACACCCATTGAACTTCTGGAAAAGAATCTTTGACACTGTAAGTCAAAGGAGTGTTACTTATATTTAGGTATAAAGGAGACAAGGGATGCTTTGAATTGAGTGAGAATTCTGGATGAAAAATGTCAAACAAACCTCCTGGAAGAGAGTAAAAAGAATTGACTTACGATAGGCCAGGCTTTCTGTTCTGCTCTCTCTTCCTTTCTATATTTGGTTTTCTCTCCTCCTCAGTCTTTTTCCAGTGTCTGTTTTCCTTCAGACTAATTTGTCTAGAATGTAAATTTTCAGGGTTTTTTTCCTCTAAGATTTTTCTTCATCTCTTTAAGACATTATCTAATTACTTTCCTGTCTAGCTTTTTAATACCCCTCCCTCACTTTCCCCCCCCACAATAATTGTGAATATATGACATACAAGTCCCCATTTTTACTACTTCACTCTGAGCTCCCCCTTTCCACCATAAGTGTACTTTAGGAAAGATGAGCTTCTTTCCTTCCCAATTCCCAGGAATTTGGCAGGGCAGGGCAAGGGAGAGCCAGAAGAAGGTTCCCTAAACAGAGAGTGCTTCGTTTTTATTTCAGAATAAAATGTCCCTAGGAAAATGTTATTGTGGCTATGCAGAGAAATGGGCAAACTTACAAACTCACCCCCTTTACAAAGAGTAGCTTGGAAAAAGCAACAAAAGGACCAAAGAGAACAGCTTATTTTAAGAAAGTAGACTAAAAAGAAGGCACCAAGAGGAGGCAGATAAGCAGCTGACAGGGAAGCCTGGAGAGCACTTCCTCTGTAGGGAAGACTGCTTTTAGATGAAAAAGGACCTCTAGAAATAGCTTTATTAATCCCCCAAATGGTGTTTCCAGCCAGGCTAGAGAAGATAAAGAATCCCGAAGGCACAGAATCAGAGAACGTCACACTCTCAGGAGCTGGAAGGGACTCCACAGGGCATTCTGTCCAAAAGCATAAGGAGGAATCTCTTTCTACAATGTCCCCAACAAATGGTCAGTGGAGAAACTAGAGAAAGTATGAAATGGAAGCTTTTTGCTAAAAGTACAAATGGGAAGAGAGGGAGAAGAGAGAAAGACCTTCTCAGACCTTGCTGCAAATCTGACCACATGGCCTATTAATTAAGGAAGAGGCATATTTCTATTTGAGCTAAATCTTGGCCAAACAAATTAAAAAGAAACAAGCATAGAATATTTATACAAATCCTTATTCCTCACGACTCTTCTCCTCTTGACCACAATACCAGAGGGCAATATATGGATGAATCAATAGACACTCACTGGGGTGACAAGAAGGCAGATACATACCCTTTCTACTCCTTTTTGTCACCTCTATTTTTTTTCTTTGAGGAGGGCAGAGAAGGGTTAAGTAAAATTAAAAATGCTTCATTAGTTAAGAGCAAAGTCTGTTCTAAAGAGCTGTAAATGTCACCAATTTTAGTTAAAAGAAAACTTGGAGATAGTGGCAGCTTCCATATGCTTTTTCCATTCTGCACCATTACATCTGCTACAGAATGATAAAGCAGAGTGAATCCTTCCAACAACTAACTACCTACCCACCTAAGCCTCAGATGGAACAGAGATCCAGCTACCCCCATTCCCAGAGCCTGTCCAGAAATCAGGCTGCTAATTAGAATTGGAGTAGATTTAAAGAAAGCAGCAAAGTCTTTAATGAGGCAACAAACTGAATGAAGAAGGGAGGGGGATACTAAACCAAAATAATGATTAATAGAGGAAAAATGAATCTACACATATAGTCACTTATAATTGCTAGACTTCAACCATATGGTCACCCTCTAAGTATAGATGTTAACTTCACACCTGTAAGATATTCATTAGCAGGAATATTCTGCTGAACCCACAAGGATCAGCTTTTCTCACTGCTGAAGCTCCTAAAAACAGAGTGTCTTCTCAAAAGGAAAAACATTTTAATTTTGTTACTTAGTAGTCCCACTTTGTGATTTGCACAAGACATCTTGTGGGAAATGTGAAGCACTAGAGACAAGCCAAATAGTCTTTAAGATGCCCAGTTAATTTTGTTAAAGGGGAAACATACATACAGGTATATGGGGGAGCCAGCAAAGCATACCAGCTGTAATGATCAGGAGATGGGGTTTTCAATGCTCTCTTTTAAAAGCAGCAAGAGAAAAAAGCTCAACAGATTAGTCTGTGGAAGACTTTGGTTTGTTTGTTTTTAACCTATGGGAGCAAGATGGAGGCAGGGTGATGTGGACAGAATGTTGGACTTGGAATCAGGACAAGCTGGGTTTGTACCCTTCATCACACACAGACTAGCAGAGCAACCCTCTAAGTGATTACATGCTTTGGGCCTCAGTTTCCTCATTTATAAAATGAGAAGCCTTCCAGCAGTTCATCTATGTTCCTATGGGACTCACGCTGTCCAGATAACACCTCCAGGCTCTTTAATGCCCATCCCTTCTGTTGCATACATAAGCCTATTCTGGAGAAGGCAACATGACAGTGTAGGAAGAGCTCAGGAATTTGAAGTCAGATGACCTGGGTTTAAATATCAGCTTTGCTCCTTATTTCCCATGTGAACATTGCCCATCCCTCTCTGGCTCCTGGTCATATGTAAAATGAGGGGGTAGATGGCAAGAACCCTTTTATCATGTAACTACCTGGTTCTGTGATCTAATAGATCTCATTACAGAGGATTACAGTGTTAAAATTGAATGGGACTTCCAAGGCCACCTAATTCAACCTATACCTGAACCCAGAATCCCTTCTACAGTATCCCCAGAAAGTGGTCACCATCCAGCCTGTTAACAGCTGACTTTAATTTAAAAAGCAGGAAGCAGCCTAACCTAAAACCTTGTCAGCACCCTCAGTTACCTTTTCCTTCGGGTTTGAGCACTCCCAAAGTTCTCCTGTAAAGTTTGCTTTCCAGCTAACTTCATTTGTATCAGTGGCTCCCCATGCCAGGTCCTCCCTAGCTGCCCCACACTTTAGCTTGCTTTTGTGCTGTGTCTTCCCCCATTAGATTGTAACCTCTTCAAGGCAAGGACTGTCTTTTTATTTGTATCCTCAGTGCTTAGAAATGCATGTATACTGAATGAAGAGTTCTATTTACTATGAATAATACAGAGGAAATAGTATAATGATTGCCTTGCCAGTTAGTGGGCTCTCCCTCCCTTTCTAGAAGTCTGGATGGCTACTTGCTATTGAGGGGATTCTTGCTCAGGAATTGGTCAGACCAGATTAGTTTCTCAAGGTTCCTTCCTGTTTAGAGATTTTATGATCCTGTGATACTCAAAGAAAGGAAAAAGCTTCAGAAATTCAGTCTATGAAATAGGAACCAGAGCGACATGCCCAAATTCCACTAGAAAGGGAACCCACAAAATGGTTTGACTCCTAAAGTAATAAACATCTGGCAAATGTAGCTCCTTCGGGATAGCATCGGATTCAACATATGGAGAATATGACTAAATAGCCTTTTCACAGCAACCATACATCCCAATGTAATAGGGTCCCCTTTAGAACAATATATCTGGGAGCAGGAGAGGATGAAGGAAAGGGGGGAAAGCCTTAAAAAAAGAGTTCTGGAGAAGTAGCCATGATGTTCCTCTTATGGGGTGACTACCTGTATTTTATTTTTTAAAAGAAAAAATGTTAATGAGGGGAGGGAGAAAAGAGATGGGGAAGGGAGAGGGGGGAGGGGGAGAGAGAGAGAGAGAAGGTGGGGAAAGGAGGTGGGAAGGAAGAAGAGGGACAGACTGCTTTAATTCCACTCTAACCAGTAATACATTTGCTAAGTGTTCTCCAGCCTCTCTTTAAAGCCCTGTGTATCTATGTCTGTGACCGAGGCAAGTAGGGAAAGTATATCTACAGATCTACAAACTGCAGATGAGACACTTTAGAAGGCAGAAGGGTTGGGGGCAGCTAGGTGGCGCAGTGGATAGAGCACTGGCCCTGAATTCAGGAGTATCTGAGTTCAAATCTGGCCTCAGACCCTTGACACTTACTAGCTGTGTGACCCTGGGCAAGTCACTTAACCCTCATTGCCCCACCAAAAAATAAAAAAAAAATTAAATTAAAAGAAGGCAGGAGGGCAGAGAGAGGAGAGCTCTGCAGAATGAAGCTATTTTTCTTCCTTACCCAAGTAAACCATGTTTCAGTTGTAAGAATGAACTGGATCAGTTCTGGTCATCAGCTTTAAAAGATTAGTCATTAATCAAGCTTTCCAAAGAAAAAGGGATCTCAATTACTTTTTTTAGATCCATGTTACCCGCCAAAAAAAAAAAAAAAAAAAAGAGGACAGCTAGGTAGCGCACCAGCCCTGGGTTCAGGAGGACCTGAGTTCAAATCCGGCCTCAGACACTTAACACTTCCTAGCTGTGTGACCCTGGGCAAGTCACTTAGCCCTCATTACACCTCGAAAAAACAAACAAAAAAGTGTTACTTACTTTACATACCAAAGGTTTTAAAGAAAATGATAGCCTTAGTAACATCTTTAAATTTGCTATTCAGTCCCTCTCTAAGAATATATCATAAGATAACCAAAAGGGAGGGCTTCTGTGGGGAGAGAGAGAAGTGCTAGCTCACTTGGTACTTTCTTTTCCCTTAAAACCTCATGTATGTTCAAAGAGGGAGGAGGTAGATGAGAAGGAAGGCATGTACATGGAAGATCTAGCTATATGTGGAGATGAAATTCAACATCCAAATCTCTAGTAATTCCGTTTTTCTCTTGAAAAAGTTGGGTGGGTTTTTTTTCCTTCTTCTTCTAGTGAACATGACTAATAGAACCAGTTCCCCTTCCAACTTGATTTTGGTTCTTCCATTGGCAGGTCATTTATAAAACCTATGCCAATTATAGTTTTGGAAATGTGACTCCTGTGTATTGGCGATCCGCTCTGTTGACCAATTAGCTTGGACCACAATCAATTTAACCATTATGCAAATACCATCTCAGACCATCTTCCCTAGCTAAGCCTAAGTCTGTATATAAGTTTCACCTTTAAGATACAAGAGCCATAAGAGAGTTAAGGGGAGAAAAAAAAGCCCCAACCAGAACTTTGTTTTCTTGTAATATAGAGAAACAAGAAATTAGAAGACAAAAGACAGCTTAAAAGAGAAAGACTAACTTAGTGATGAGAACAGATGTGATCAGGTCACTA
This sequence comes from Dromiciops gliroides, assembly GCF_019393635.1. Taxonomy (NCBI): domain Eukaryota; kingdom Metazoa; phylum Chordata; class Mammalia; order Microbiotheria; family Microbiotheriidae; genus Dromiciops; species Dromiciops gliroides. The sequence continues at coordinate 66,060,313 of NC_057861.1, read as the reverse complement.
ATCTATTATCTATTTTCAAAGAAAAGGACCAGAGAACCTGAATAAATGACCCTGAGATGAGGTTAAAATGGCCCAAAATGCATAAAAGTGGCAGGAGGCAGTTTATAAAATAGGGTCACCAGCCCAGGTCTAAGGTGTGTGTGGAACTAAGGTTAAATAAAGCCCTTTAAAAAAAATAAGCTGGAAAAAAGAAGTATATTCTGAATACTGAGTGAAATTTCTTTTCTCCATAAGCACTTAGCTAGTTCAAAGAGAACTTTCTTGCCTCCCAACTCTCAGAACTTAGTTCCCTCCCTGTGTAAGTAACCATGGCTACATGTGAAGAGCGTTTCTATTGTTCACCAGCTCTCCAAAGGTCCAGGTAATTGGAAGCTGCCCAAATTCCATTTGAGGGCCCAGATCTATCTTCAGTAGGGATGAAAAAGAAGTTTCAAACCATCTAAGAAGTTTGATGAAGGGAAGAAACATTCCTTCATTAACCTGTCTTCCCCCCACCAATACAAAGTCTAATCAATGATCAACTGAGCACTGAGTTAAGATTCAATAAAGGCATATGTATTTGCTGGGCCCTATGTGGAAATTCTACTGTTGCGTCTGATGGCAAACAGGTGCTCCGATGGACCCAGATAACACTAAAGGGGACAGACACTTGGACAGGCATTCTGGAAAGAATAGCAAAGCTAAAAATGTATGTTTATGAAGAAGAGCAAAACTGAAAGTGATCGCTACACAATTCTGAAGTATCCTTTAATCCTTGGTATAAAGATAATTTCCAAACCTAGACAAAAGATCGATTTTTAAATCGAAATTTTACTGAAGACTTCTGCCTTCCATAAGTTGTGACTCCTTCCTGCCTGCCTGCCATCCTCTAAAACAGGTCCTGAAGCTCCTTTTCTTTCTAATCTATTCAACTTAACAAACACTACAGGGAAAGCTTGGAAGTGCTTATGGAGTTTTTAAAGGTAAGTCTGAGAAGCTTCTAAATTGTATTGGAGGTGACTGCCATCTCCCACGAGACAAGAAGGTTTTGAATATCCTCACTGTAAAAGAGAAACATGGTCCTCTTGTCCTAGAGATTCAACTGTCTCTGTAATAGGTGCTTTTCTTTTAAAAGCAGATGCTACAAATAGTGTGATGGCAGAGAAGAACAGCATAAACTTAACGGTAGCAGGCAGATTTCTAGCTGAACAGAGGTGGTGAAAGGAAAGGAAGCAAAGCCTTGATGCACAAAAAGGACTGTCCTCTTCCTCTGATGGCACTATCTGAAAATAGGTCAGAGTACTTAACAACACAGACTTGTCTTGTGTCAGAGTAAGAGGCAGTATCTGCAAAGCTCTGCCTTCCTGCCTTGGGGCACATCAACTATAGGAATATGGTACCCTTTTAAAACAACACATTTTACCAGAGATACCTTCATCCAGCAATATCGAGACAAGTTGAAAGTAGAGAAGGAAAGAGAGTTTGAGACAGCTTGAAAACGTCCATACCTCTGCCTGCTATCTATGAATGGGAAATAGAAATCTCTTTTTCCCAATGAGGCCTGCCTTTTGGTCCTATCTTACTTTCAGAATGCCAGGAGTGCAATAGTGACTGAAACTGATTCTCTGAACAATCCTGTTCATGAAAAAATCTTACCTCCGAAGGAGCTTAGCTTTCAGCACGGCCTTGGTCTCATTCCAAGCCATCAGTTCGGGGCTAGTTAGTGCAGTGGGTTTCATGTGGTCCAAAGCAGTAATATCTTTTCCTTGTTTCCACAGTTCATAGCGCTCGGGCTGCAGCACTCTCACAAAAACATCCATTGAAATTTTCACCATGTCCTTTCGGCAGGTGCACTGCCAAAATGAAAAAAAAAAAAAATGCAGATCGCACACATTTGGATTTCATCTTGTTTCTGTAAGACCACCCGCCCCCGCATCCCCCCCCCCTTGCAAAAATTCCATTCATCATCTAATCTCTGGCTCTGTAACCACTCCATTGTGCAGCCTAGAGCAAGCCCCTTCACGTCTCCTTTGGGCCTATTTCTTCCTCAATAAAATGAGGAGACTGGACTAGATCTTGCTCTGACAATCTATGGTCTAAGGTCTGATGCTTGTTAGCTCTGTAGCCTAAGGCAAGGCACCTAATTCTAAATTGGGGATATCTGAACTATTGACCTCAGTGTCAATAGTTAACATTTTCCTAGAGCATCTTGTCTGGGTTTTTCCTTTTTCATCATGATAATCTACTGTGTATTATATTTGGGCTCATGATGTATCCTCCCTAGTAGATTCCAAGTATTATAAAGGTAGAAATTGCATTATTTTTTCATTGCCCCCAAAGCCTAGCATGGTCCAGAGCAAGTACTTAAACATTTATTGATTGGAATTGGAGTAGTCTTACATACAAGGAAGCACAAAGAAAGACTGTCCTTTTAATAATGGAAGCTGACACAGAAACTGAAGGTGCCATTTTTTACTATGAGCAAACCTGTCAGGGGCAGCCAATGCTAGGGAGATGAACAGGCTATCCAAGGGGTTCTTTCTACGCGGAATGAAGCTGGCCCGTGTTTAAGAAAAAGCAACAGGAAAACTACTGATTGTTAACAACTTGGTTCAGGATTCATGGATAAAAATTTGAACTGCCTTATCCTAGGCCATTAAAAAAAACACACAACAAATAGCTATGAAGTTAAGAAGCAGTATTAACACTTAAAATGAATATGCAATGGCTAAAGGGCCAGGACCAAACCCTTTAACCTCTCCAGAGGCCAGGTAACGAACTCTTTAAGACTACAAGTTGTAGAAGAGTTGTCGAGCTGCACTGGTGGAGTGAATATCCACAATGAGGTTTCAGAGACAGGGACAAAGTCTCCTCCTGTACCTTCAACCCCCAGGAAGGTTTCATAAAAACAGAATCAAACAAATGGATTTCACTCTCCCAAAGAGTTGCCAGGAAAACAGTGGATTCCTAGACCTTTTTGAAACAACTAGACAGTTCTGAAGTCCAAAACAAGAAGCTCAGTTGTCTCCCCCAAACAAACCAAAACGTAGTGTAGGAATTGCTTTTCCTCAAAGCTAACTTTAGTAGAGAATATTCATTTGGCAAGAGGAAAAGCAATTGGGGGAGGGGGGAGGAGAAGGCGCAGCAGGACCTGGAAAGAGGAGTCTAAGATTACAATTACAATTTATATTTTTAAACTGCTTTCCTCAGAACCAAGTTCTGACTTAGGTATTAGAAGTATTACTAAAGCCTATTTTATAGCTCAAGAAACTTGACCAGGTTCAGAAATCTGAGGGACAGAGTCAGTGTTCAAACCCAAGTCCCCTTACTCCAATTACCATGTCCTCTTAATTATATAACACATGAGCATCTACATGATGAAGGGAAAGGATAACTACCCTGGGATGCAACAAGCATTTCATCAGGGCCTATCATGTTACGTGAAAGGGTTCCTCATTACTAGAGATGTTTAGGGGGAAGCTGTGTGATCATTTCTTGGAAATGCTGTAGAGGGAATTCCTGCTCAAGCATAGACTGGGCTGGAGGATCTGAAGTAACTTCCAATGCCTAGATTCTATGAATAAGCACAGTATGCAGTCACATACGAGGTAAAATGTGGGAAGCCCTCGGAAAATCTCGCCTTTTTATTCACTCCTGTGGTCAAATCAATAAGTATTTATTAAGTGCCTGAAAGTGTGCGAGGAATTCTCTATATGGGCCAAAATGACAAAATGAAACCTTCCCTGCCCCTAAGAAGCTCATGGTCTACCTAGAAATATGAGGTAAGAGAGATTACAGCTATATTAATAACAAAGAGCACTAACACATTGGGGGCAGAGGGGAAGAGACTTCACCAGGACATCGCAGCAGCCTGAAAAATGAGGCTGCTGGGCTAGATAATCTCTAAGGACCTTCTTAGCTCCATATGACACAGAGCTGGAAGGGAAGTTCAGAGGCCAAGTCATGTAATCCAGCCCACACCTGACCCTGATCACTAGTCCTCTGGCCTTTGCTTGAAGACTTCGAGGGGAAGAAGGCCTTGAGAACCCACTGCTTTTTCAGGTATTCTTGTTGTTGTTTGTCCTTCCTTCTTGAAGAGGACCATGACATCAGGGTGATGTCATGACTTGCAGTGAATTGGATTTAAGGGAAGGCTTTGCAAGGTCACCAACCTCAATGAGCCATCTGGGTTCAGTGGCAAGATGTAGATCAGGATGACTGGAGATGATCCCAGATGTTTAAGGCAATTGAGGTTAAGTGACTTGCTCAAGGTCACACAGGTAGTGTCTGAAGTCACATTTGAACTCAGGTTCTCCCAACTTCAGGGCCAGTGCTCTATCCACTGAGACACCCTGCTGTCCATTGCCAAGGGGAGGGAAGGGGGGCTGGTGTGGGTGCATGGGAATACTATGACAGGTAAGCACCCAGGCTGAAGAGGACTTTATATGATATGGAGAATTTGTATTTTATTTTAGAGGCAACAGAGAACCATTTAAAGTTTCTGAACAGGGCAGTAGTGACATGGTCAGACCTGTGCCCTAAGAGGACTACAAATATGGGATAAGCATTGTACAATGTAAAGGACTCCCCTACTGTAGAGCTCTGGGACCTTGAGAAAGTTTTCTGGCCTCTTTATTTCCTCATCTGTAAGATGTGGGGGTTGGACCAGATGACATCTTTTCTGTGCCCGTAGAACACTCAGGCTGTTCATCTGCTGTTCTTTACTCTTTCTACCAGAGCACATGAAAAATGAAAGGGAGGAGAGGTCACAAATTCCAGAAAAATGATTCCTGAAAGCAGAAGTCAGAGGAGTTATGCAGGGAAATGAGTGTGATCATACCTCCTCATTATGAGGAGTATATAAGGTATTTTTCTAGCGGTCTTCCACTGTAATGTCTGAATTACAAGTAGAAAGCTGATTTAACTGGAAAGGGTGACAGATACAAGTATTCCAGCAGAAGCTAATTCCCTCCACCAGTGAGGGAACTTAGAGACTACAAGAGTTGGACTGAATGACTTGTAAGGTTCCTTAAAATTAATTCTAGGGGCAGCTAGGTGGCAAAGTGGATAGAGCACTGGCCCTGGAGTCAGGAGGACCTGAGTTCAAATCCAGCCTCAGACACTTGATCACTGTGTGACCCTGGGCAAGTCACTTAACCCCAAATGCCTCACCCGCCCCAAAAAAATTAATTCTAAAATTTTCTGATTCTTTGTCTTTTCTAAATCTGAAAGAGGCAGTGAGGCAATTCATAGGGAAGTGGCACAAATATTAGGTTGTGTGGCAGAAGCAGTGGGTCTGAATCCTTGCTTTGAGACTTAACTAGCTGTGTGATCATGGACAGATCACAGGCACAGTTTCTTCATGTTTAAAATCGATATTAAAAGTACTTATACTCCCAAAGTCACAGAGTTGTTACGGGGAGGGTGGGGGAGAGAAAGCTTTATAAGCCCTTAAGGTAACTGTAAGTATCTATAGTGTCTTGTCTCTGTTTTTTCCATCAAGCAAAAAGACTCAGAGCAAACAGTTTTTAGAACTGTAGGTTTAAATCTCTTTCACACTCTTAAGTACAGATGACTCCTATTTCAAACACCATAGTGTTACTGTCACTTTCTCAGCAGAAATTCAGAGAAAGAAAATCTTAATGTAAAAGAGACTAAATGATATTATATTGCCTCTGACAGCCCCCTCCCAATGTACTCGTTCATTATCAAAAAACATTTAAAATTTCTGGCCAGGAATCTGAAGTGGTTGAGAGGGGGAAATATTCTCTAAAGAATTCCCTGCTGCCCCAGTTCCTCCAGCCCAGCATTTTTTATTTCTGTTTTTCATTTCACAAAGAGTGCTAGTCGCCTTCTGCTCTGTTCTGAAGCACTGACTTGGGGAGCAGTAATAACCTGACTGTACTGAGCAGGAGGGAATATTTATGGCCAGGCGATTTCCAACAAACTCAATTCATTTAATGAAAAATAGCGCTGGAAAGAAAGGCTTGGAATGTAATTTGGCCAAGGAGTTGCTGGAACACAGATGGTGCCCATGTTTCAGACTCCTGGCCAGCCTGAAGCTTTCCCTAGTGTCACCATCATGAGTGGTTTAAGGGATTTGTATTGAGTGGCTTTTCAATTACTTTTCCTTAAGTAATTAAAAAAAACACCTGTGTGCACCCATGGAGGAGAACATGAAGACCCACTTTATAGAGCAGATCACCTGTTGGTCCCAGAGACAGGCCAGCTTCCTTCTTTGCTAAGTGACAAAGAAAACAACTCAAAGTTGCATGAAGCAGAAAGTTCAACCCCAATGCCCCAAACTTTTAAAGAGATCCATTTCACACTGACTCTCTGTGGCTGGAAAGGGCCTCCTCTAATCTCTTTCAGGGAAGAAAAGCCCAGAGGGGTCACAGAGCTAGTAAGCGGCAGAACTGGATTCAACTCTCTAATTTAGTGTTCTTTCTACTACAACATGCTATTTGCTATATTTGCATTGGAAAAGAGGATTCAGAGGAACAGATTTCTAACATGAGTATTTTTAACATGAGCACACTGGCATAGGAGAGATTTATAGGAGACATTGAAGGGGAAGCATTCCCAGGACCTCTCAAATCACACCTAGTAACCCATTCTCCACTATGCCCACCATATATAGCAAAATTAGCTTGTGGATCACAGAAAAGGTTTACAATAGGGAGAGAGGAGGCCGAAAGAGAGGAAAAGGGAGGGGAAAAAGGGCAAAAAAACAGAGGAGGTGGAATGTCTGATCAGTCCACCTGGGCCACTGCAATGGCCTCTTAACAGGTCTTTCTACCTCCATCTTCTCTCTTTTCCAATCCACTCTTTGTAAGGTGGCCCACAGAGCTGAAGGAACCCTAGGGATCATCTTCATCTAGTTCAGCTCCCTCCTTTTACAGCTAAGGCAGCTTGATGGCACAGGAATGGAGTCAGGAAATCCAGTTAAATCATGCCTCAGACTTCCTAGGCATATGACCCTGGGAAAGTCAGTCTCTCTGGGTCTGTTTTGTTATTTGAAAAATGGGGATCATAGTACCTACTCCTCAGGGGTTTTATGAGGATAAAATGAGACATTTCACACTCTATGTGTAAAAGGCTTGGCAAATCTTAAAGTGCTCTATAAAGGCTAGCTGTAACAATCATTTCTTCATCTCCTTCAAGTCCCACCTAAGATTCAAGAAATCGTTCCCAATCCTCCTGAATCCTAGTACTTCCCCTTTCTTACTTAATCATTTTCTATTTCTCCTACATATAGGTTTTTTTGGTGATATATATATATATAATCTTTTGTCTCCCCTACTAGATTGAGCTCCTCAAAAAGAAAGGCAAAAGGCAGCCCTTCCCCTTATCTTCAGTGCTGGCACACAGTAGGTGATTAATAAATGATCATCAAACCTGAAGCCCAGAGAGATTCTGTGATTTTTCCCATGGTCACATAGGTCAAAGTAGCAGAATTGAGATTCAAACCTTTCTTATTCAGGGAAGGGATGTTTGTTGTATTTGTCTTTCACTCTCAAACGTCTCCTATGTCCAACCACTTTGGCCTAACGTTTGATGCTTCACCCAGTCTGCCCCAGCCCCAGCCCCCTTTCCAAACTGATCTTCTATTCCTCCCCTACATCTACACTAATCTTATCAAGCTCCTCTGTGCATTATTCACTGCACTTATTCTGCCTGTGCTCTCTCACTTCTCTTTGCCTGGAAAGGGCACCTTTTCTACCTTTATACTGATAATGAACTAAAATGCCATGACCTCTCTGAAACCAAATAAAACTGAACTATAATACAAAAACAATGCATTGCAAACATAGGTATCTTATTGTTCCTGCCATACTATGAATTGCAGAGAGCAAGGACTAAGGTCTTATCTAAACTACAGAGGTCCCCAGTGCACAGAACAATGCTCTACAGAGTATGTGCTTAATAAATGGCTGTCAGATCGAGGCAATAAGTAACAAACAGAAGCACGCTGGAACCCCCAAAAGGCTCATCCTAGGCTCCCAAATGGCAACTTGGCAACTCTATGCCGATCACAACTCAAGAGAATATTAAGATAATGGAAGACAGAATCAGGATCCAAAAAAGACAGCTAAAATGCTGAAGAATGGATAAAAATGTCAAGTCTTACACTTGGGTTCAAGAAAAAATCAACTTTATAAATACAAAATAGGTGGCATGGCCAAGGTAGTACGGTTTAAAGGGATGGGGGTTTTGTGGAAATAAAAGTTCATCATGAATTGACATTATAATATGGTAGCAAAAGAAAAAGGAAAAAAAATAGGGTACACTGAAGTATATAATATAAATACAGGCAATATGAAAATAAAAGAGCAACAGTTTTATTTATAGTAGCCAAGAGATACGGATAGCCTCACTGTACTCTGCGCTAGCAAGCAACAGCAGGAGTGCTATGTTCAGCCCTTTTAGGAAGAACTTTGATAAACTGAAGACCATTCACAGGAAAGTGACCAGGACTGGAAAGAGTCTCAAGACCATGCCATATATAGGCTATTTGAAGGAACTAGAGAAAAGCAACTCTGAAGAAAAGACATACACAAGGAAATGATAGCTATCTTCACTAAGTATCTAAAAGTCTGTGTCACTTGGAGTTAGGAATAATGCAGGGATTCCAAAGTGATTCAAAGTGATTAGGGTGATTCCAAAGTGAAACAGGATACCTGAAGGGGCAGCTAAGTGGCTCAGTGAATGGAGCACTGGCCCTAAAGTTGGGAGGACCTGAGTTGAAAATGTGACTTACTAGCTGTGTGACCCTGGGCAAGTCATTTAACCCCAACTGCCTCAGACATCCAGGGCCATTTCCAATTGTCCTGACATATATTTTGGCACTGGACCCAGATGGGTCTGGAGGAGAGAGTGAGATTGGTTACCTTGCACAGCCCTCAATCACTTAAATCCAATTCACTGCAAGTCATGACATCACCCTGATGTCATGGTCCTCTTCGAGAAGGTCCTCTTCAACAAAAATACCTGAAAGAACAGTGGGTTCTCAAAGCCTACCACTTCCCCTCAAGGTCTTCAAGCAAAGGCCAAAGGACTAGTGATCAGGGTCAGGTGTAGGCTGGATTATATGACTTGGCCTCTGAAGTTCCCTCCCAACTCTGTGTGATATGGAGCTAAGAAGGTCCTTAGAGATTATCTAGCCCAGCAGCCTCATTTTACCAATAAAGAAACTCAGGGCCCACAGAGAGGTTCAGTGACTTGACCAAGGCTTCCCAGGTAGTGAAAAGACAAGAAGGATCGGAACCCAAGGCACTTCCTACTCCACCACTCAATCTCCTGCCCAACTCTTCCACTTTATACAGAGGCCAAGGAAGATTCAGTGACTTGCCTCAGGGTCACAGAATGGGATTCAAACCCAGGTTGCTCCAAACTTGGTGCTGTTTCAACTATCCAAGGTGATGGAGCCCAAACTATAAATGGGGTTACAATGAGGAAGGAAGGGCTGAAATATTCACTTTCTTCACATGCCAACTGGCACCATTCTCCTCTGGTTTGATAATCATTCCAAGGAGTGTGGCTGATGCAATCTTACATGGAAATTGCTGACTAGTTTTTGGTGACTTGCCCAAGGTCACACAGCTAGTAAGTGTCAAGTGTCTGAGGCCAAATTTGAACTCAGGTCCTCCTGAATCCAGGGCCGGTGCTTTATCCACTGCGCCACCTAGCTGCCCACCTCTGACTAGTTTTAATTGTATTTCAATGAAACAGAGTAAAGCTCAGAAATCATTTCCTCAGTGCTGCGCTTTCCCCACCATCCTGACAAGTTAAGATGCAGAAATAGCACGGCATTCCTCCTGCTGCCACATTGTGGCTGTGTTTACAGAGGGCCAGTGACAGAGTGAAACAGAGCTTGGGGAAAGGAAGAAAATGGAATCAGAACAAATCAGGCCCATATTTGTTTTCCTAAAGCAGCCCTGAATGCTCTCATTTTCTCCCCTTTGTGCCTGACCTCTCCCTATCCTCCAGTACAGATGTTTGTATAGAGAACCACGGTAGTTACTGAAATTAAAGCTGAGTGTTCTCAATTCCCTTCTTGCAGCTTAGCATTCCCCTGTTGGCCTTCAAGACAGAGATGGAAAACTCTCTCAAAAGGGAATTGGTCTGTGTCATTACTTTCTAATGGTGAAATTAGGTACAAATGGGCAGGGAGGGGAGACAAGGTCTTGAAAGACCTCCTACAGTACTGAGAGCACCCTAGAGTCCACTGTACTCTAACTGCTCCATAAAGTGCAAAGAGAGCAGCCCCTCGAAGGCACTGGGGGCCTTCACTGCCCTGAAAAGCTCTAGGAGAACTGTCGAATAATGAGTATGGAGCCCATTTGGGAGACAGTCCCTTTGCCAATCCATTCCAGCAAAAAGCTGAGCCCCACTATCTGGAGATACACAACAGCAAGAAAGCCTTGCAGTAGGACCCAGAACGTGTACTGGTGGCTGACGGGCCAGGACCTCCAAGACTCAGCACAGGAAGCAACAGACAGAGCCAACCTCCTTTGGGGGAGTTAGTGGGGCTCTGGACTGGCAAACAGTTTTGATAATAGCAATTTATATGTAACTAATTGAAGTTTGCAAAATGCTTTTCCCTTACTATTATTCTTAGTTTCCATATGAAGAAAAATGAAGGATCTCTCTTGATCACAGAGCTAATGTTGAGGACAAGAACCCTGGGCCTCTACCTCCACAGACTGCCTGATGTACTTTCAGCAACATAATGAACACATCTTGATTCAGGAACCTACCTTCTCTTTGAGACCAGCATCCTTAACAATGAAAATACTCTGAAGTCACATAGGTACACAGACACTATGAACCCTAACCCCCCCTCCCCAATATGAGAATGGAATTTGACCTCTCCACTGTGCTTTGCATTAGTAGAGGCCTGACAACTTGGCAAAATGCACCAGCCGGACAGCAGGGGCATCTGGGTGGCACAGTGGATAAAGCACAGGCCCTGGATTCAGGAGGACCTGAGTTCAAATCTGACACTTGACACTTACTAGCTGTATGACCCTCGGCAAGTCACTAAACCCTCATTGCCACCCCCCCCACACACACACCCCCCCCCCCCCACACACACACACAAAGCCCGACAGTTCCTCTCAGCAGAGCTGCCTGAGATAATTTAATTAATCAGTTGAATGTTTTTTAATGCCTCTCACTTTACCCAATGAGAACAAGAACTGCCTAAAAGCTAACACCAAAGAATCAAAAGCTCTCCCTTCTCTGTTTTTCCAGAATTTTCACCAGGGGCACAGGAATACTCAGGCTCACCTGGAGGCCCTGTAACTTGGTCAGAGAATGACCAAGGGACTCAGAGCACTACTGTGCTGATCTCAAACTTGCTACCTAATTCTCCTCAGCAACCTGGTTAGCATTAAACAACTATTAAACTCAGAACCAAAGACCTAGCAAGGACCTGAAGGATTTGCTGTCCCTATGTCTTCCCTCCCAGAGCTCAATCTGGATCTTTTCTATTACATTCAACCTCCTATTAATTGTCTATGCAAATGTTATATGACCTTCTACTAGGAGACCATAGTATACTCCTTGAGGGAAAGAACTGTTTTTCACTTCTGTATCTCTAGTACTCAGCAGAGTCTTTTACAAAGAAAAGGCTTAATATTTGTTGGATTTAAAGATTCCTAATTGGATAAAATGCACAATTTTAAGCTACAAACAAAATTAACTAATTAACTGTTCCTAATTAACCTAATCCTCACCTCACTCCACCCCTTCTTTCTTCCTCTCCCTCATCTTACCCCATATTAACTTTCAGTGAACTCTTAAAAATTTAATTGGTCAATATGCCAATTTGAAAACATTTAGCAGCTACCATTTTATTTCATGATCAGCAATTAACCACAATATGGTCTACTAGAGATGCTTTCAGTAGTGTATCAAATTTAGTCACAATCACTTCCTTTGAAAGTCATCATGAAAGAGAAAAAAAAATTATGAAATAAAGACCAAACAAAATTCACTGCTCAGTCAAATAATGTCCAGTTTCTCAGATGCAATCATGATTATCGAATTCCTAAAGCCTAGTATTTAAGATAGGTGTGACCCTCAATTAATGCCTAGTTTTGTTTTCAGGTTCTTTCAGGTCACCCAGTCTCACAATTCAAGGTAACGTCTTGAAAAACCAACGTCTTTAAAAAACAAAGGAAAACAAACAAAAACACAACTGATTAAAAATGGGAGGCTACATTTAGGCTGAGCTTTAAAATACTTTAAAATTAAACTAGTCATTCACTAGAATAAATCTATGTATTTATTCAAGAGAGATCGTAACCCACTGCTCCTTCATTCACTTGATTACTACTTAAGAACTGATACTCCAAATCCCAAACCTTAATTTAAGTGGCCTAGATGCTGCCATATGAGAGTAGAATGAAGGTTCTTCAGGGACTAATAACCCACTTTTCTATAGCACTTTAGTTTACATTTATTATTATTAGCCAGGGCTCACACATTTTGCATAGTTTCCCTACAATTTACTTAGATTCCTGTGGGCTCAGCTGTGAGTAGAGGTGGGCAAACTATCTTCCAGGTTTTCAGTATCTAGATCTCTTGGGATTTTTTTTTCATAACAGTATTTTATTATTTTCCAGTTACATGTAGAGATAGTTTAACATTTGTTGTTTTTTGTTTGTTTGTTTTTGGTGAGGCAATTGGGGTTAAGTGACTTGCCAAGGGTCACACAGCTGAGGCTGGATTTAAACTCAGGTATTCCTGACTCCAGGGCTGGTGCTCTATCCACTGTGCCACCTAGCTGCCCCATAACATTTGTTTTTATAAGATTTCTAGTTTCAAATTTTTCTCCCTCCCTCCCCTTCCTCCCACCTCCCCAAGACAGCAAGCAATCTGATATAGGTTATATATGTACAATACATTAAACATATTTCTGCATTAGTCATGCTGTAAGAAGAATCAGAGAAAAAAGGAAAAAACCTCGAAAAAGAAAAAACAATGGAAATGGTATGGTTCAATCATCTAGATTCCATAGTTCTTTTTTTTTCTGGATTTGGAGAGCATTTTCCATCATGAGTCCTTTGGAACTATCTTGGACCATTGTATTGCTGAGAAGAATCAAGTCTATCACAGTTGATCAACACACAATGTGGTTGATACTGTGTACAATCTTCTCCTGGTTCTGCTCATCTCACTCAGCATCAGTTCATGTAAGTCCTTCCAGGTTTCTCTGAAATCTGCCTGCTCATTGTTTCTTACAGTACAATAGTATTCCATTACATTCATATACCACAACTTGTTCATCCCCTCAGTTTCTAATTCCTTGCCACCACAAAAAGAGCAGCTATAAATATTTTTGTACATGTGGGTCCTCTTCCCTTTTTTATGATCTCTTTGGGAAAAAGATCTAACAGTGGTTTTGCTGGGTCAAAGGGTATGCACAGCTTTATAGCCCTTTGGGCATAATTCCAAGTTGTTCTTCAGAATAGTTGGATCAGTTCACAGCTCCACCAACAATGCATTACTGTTCCAATTTTTCAACAGCTTCTCCAACATTTATTATTCTCCTTTTTTGTCATATTATCCAATCTGATAGGTGTGAGGTGGTACTTCAGAGTTGTTTTAATTTGCATTTCTCCAATCAATAGAGATTTAGAGCATTTTTACATATGGCAATAGATAGCTGTGAAAACTGCCTGTTTATATCCTTTGACCATTTCTCAATTGGGGTATGACTTGGATTCTTATAAATTTGATTTAGTTCCTGATATATTTTAGAAATGAGGCCTTTATCAGAAATGCTGGCTGTAAAAATTGTTTCCCAGTTTTCTGCCTCCCTTCTAATTTTGGCTGCATTGCTTCTATTTGTACAAAACCTTTTTAATTTGATGTAATCAAAATCATCCATTTGGCATTTCATAATATTCTATATCTCTTTTGTCCAACAACCCATCTAGCTAAATTCAAACGGTCTTATCAGTAAAAAACTGGCCAAAATAAGTGAAGAATAACAGCTCAAAAAAACCCATCTACTAAGGCACAGAGGAGCTAAAATCTGACAGCATATAAAGCAAAACAGAACTGAAATCACAGATCCCTTAAGTACTAAACTAAGAATTAAGTTCTTATTTCAGGTATGCATCATAAAGAAAGATATGAATGGAAATTCATAAGTAAATGGGTTTTTTTTAAAGTTAAGCTTAAAATGGGAAGACAATTCCTATAATAATGTTATAATCATTAAAGTCCTTGAAGTCTATGAAAATCCAGAAGTTTGAAAAATTTTGCTTGCTAAGAAATCACCTGTACCATGTCAGAATCATCAATTCTAAATTGTAAGTCTGAATGTAGTTTACTGTAGAAAGCTTGGTCTCTGCTTTGAAGGAGCTGATAACATAATTGGGAAGATAAAAATATAAGCAAGTAAAAATTGGAGCTTGTATTTATTTTTCCCCTTATTTATGATTTAAAAAACAACAACAACAAACTTCTGTGAAGAGGAAAGACAAGGAAGGAAAAGGAAAGATTATAATTTATGTGGTACTATTATGACTTCTGGAATCACATAGAATAACTTTTCTCCCCAGGCAAACACACTTACTGTCCCACTCCATTTCCAAAATAACTTTTATGAACGCTAGAAAATAAAAGCAGCTAAGGAAAATTTGACTTATTATATTGGTCTGATTGTCATGTTCTTCTCCTAGAAAATCTTTCTGATGGCCCATAATTGATGTTATTTTTCACAGATTTTTTTTTCTCTTTCAAAACCTTTTTTCAATTATTCTTTCTTATTAATGAGTAGCCTATATTAAGATAAATGTGGTACACAGAGGACACAAAATTTAATCAAATGGAGGTCTTACCTAAAATTGCTATACCCAAGTCATCATAGCATTAGGACAACTGTTAATATCTTACTCATTAAAATTGGTACAAATTGCAAAGCAAAATATGGACATCATGGGCAATATACACAAATTATTTTTTCCCTTCTGGTAATGATTGAAGGTTTCATATAATGGAATTATCAAAGTCGGGCAGTGTAAATCAAAGACTACTAGAGTTAGAGAACCTGAGCTTTAAGTGAGTTTGTTAAAACTACTACTTATGGTTTGTGGTTAACAAGATGAAAGCATTCTCTTTCTCCAAATAATGTATGATTCTCTCTAAAGAATGAATAAGTGCATTATAGATTTCTGTTTGTGTCATCCTTCTTTTAGACTATAAAGTCAATGAGGGCAGGGACTAAGTCTTATCTAAACTTTCTATCTCCCCAATCCTAGCTCAGAGCCATACAAGGCCTGCTGAATTGAAGTGGTAAATTATAGGATTTAAAGAAAATGAATCACCTTCATTGCCTGTGATCAGGGCTTTCCTTCCATGTTTCTACTTCTCTAAATTCAACCCAATAAAAGCTCCTAGAAGACAGCAACTACTCTTTGTAGTTTTGTATCTCCCCCCCCCCCCTCCCATTTTTGGAGAAGCTAGCACAGAGCCTGGCAAAGAGCAGGTGCTCAAGAAATGCTTACTCAACTGAACCTAACTTCACATTTTAGCTCAAATCCCACCTTTTTCAGGAAGCTTTTCTAGGCCATGTGAGCAGAAGTGACCTTTCCTTCCACTGAATTTAGAGCATTTACTTCTCATCACTCACCTGACATTTATTTAATCACATACACTGCTTATGACAACACCTAAGAACAAAGGATTAAGAGTGAAAGAGACCTCAAAGGGATAATCTAACCCAACCATCTCATTTTTACAGAGAAAGAAATTGAGGCTCTGTGAGGGGACAAGATTTGCCCAAGATCACATAGGTGGCAGAGCTGGGATTTCAAACTAGGTATTGTAACTTGAAACCCAGCATGTTCTCTACTATTTCCGAAAGAGTCTTACGTTGTTGAATTGTTATTGAACTTTTCAAGTGTCAGCATTTACATTTACACACACACACACACACACACATGTGTGTGTGTGTGTGTATGGATGTGTGTATGTTTGTGTTTATATATATATATATGTTTGTATATTCCCCAAGGAACCTAGCAGAGTATAAGCATGTAAATTCACTCAAATATTTAATGAATTAATGAATTCACAATGACAAGGGATGTGGGCTGGGGTGGGGAGAAGAATGACCTAGTAATAAGTGGAACTACTTCAATTTACTGATAATGGACAAATCATAAGAACAGTTTTGTAAATATCTTTGCCTCAAATTATTTAAGTGCTCTAAAGTGTAGTTGTTGCCCTTGTCCAAAGGAAAGGAAAAATAAGCCATCCTGGGACTGTGAAGTGTTCTCAAGAGTGTCGTTGCAGTCCTAGGCCTCCAACTGTACATGAAGCATTCCTGTCATTTCTCCCCACCTCACAGGAAAAGTGAAATGAAACAGTACAATCAGGCTACCATTCCCTCTGCTGGGCTTCCTTAGGGGATTTAATCCTGTTACAGAGGCAGCAAGAGCTAAGAGTGGCAGGGTCACCAAATGCACGGACCCTGACTAAATAGCAACATGAAGGCCGCACACTTGTCACGTCCAAATGACAAATGAAAAAATTTACAACCCCAGAGTTAAGGGACTCGGGGATCTAATCTAAGCATCTTTGCTTCTCCCTGGCTGTCTCTCATTTGGTGCCCAGATTGCTATACCAAAGTGCTTGGGAACAGAATGGCTGTCACCACGTGCATCAGAAGAGTGACAGATCAAACAGCAGAATATTCATAATCAGAGTCTCCTAGGAATAGCTGGCAAGTTCAGTGGAAAATGAGAAAAATGTTTTAGGTCTTGAAGTTTGCCTCTGGTTATAGACATCCAGGATCCACAATTGCAACAAATAAATTTCTTTTTAAAAATAAATATTATAATTTAAAAATATACATATACATGTATACATACACATATATAAAGAAACCTACACGACAGGGAGGATGAATTCTATACATCACAGTCATCCAGCAAATCCCTCTTTGTCTACTGATAAGCAACAGTGCCCTAAGGTAATACATTCTGCATTACAGCATTAAATTAATGGATTCTGTTCCATGCTGTTACTGTTGGAGACTCCAGGAAAAATGCCTGAATGAACATAGAAAGGTTCCTGCAGATTATAGGCACTGACTCATAAGCCGCATAAAGTCTCAAAGGCTGACCTAGTTAAAAGGTGGTTGGTTTAAAAACAAAAACAGATTTGTGCACTCTGTGCAGCACTCGTTCTGGGTGACCCGGAAGGAACACACTTTCCCTACATTCTCATTCTAGTCTCTAACCTTTCATTTGAAGGTTCAATGGCAATTTCCCTTCTGAAATAGACAACAAACTATTCAAAAGCTTGGCCAAGTAAAATTGTGATAACTGATTTATTCTTAATAAACCTCTGGACTGAGTCAACTGCTCATACAATCCATGAGATAGATTTAGCCAAATGCAGAGGCAGAAGCAGTCAGGCCTGTTACCAGGAAACATAAGCTTCCTCACATTACTCCCCTCTAGAGAGTTTTAAAATGAAATAAATTTAACCTTTACAAAGGAATAAATATTAATATTCAATAAAATTGTCAGGATCTTATTACTTACCATCCTTATTGCAGTATATTTGCAAAACACTTTACAATCTTATTACTTTTTTCCACCACAGCACTGTGAGTGAAACTAATTCCTATCCCCATTTCACAGACAAAGAAAAAAGCAGCCACAGACTAAACAGCTAACAGGAAGCTCCCCAACCAACCTGATGCGTTACTTAACACCCAGAATTTCAGAGATAGAGGAGAGGAGGGAAAAACAATCTACATTCTGAAATGAATGGTTCAAACAGCACATGATTCAGGGCTAGAAAGTACCTTATGGAGAATTTGGTCCAGGCTCACACCGAATTCAGGAATCCCTTGTGCGGACACCCTGCCAGAGAGTCACGTGGCTTCTTTGTGGATGCCTCACAAGAGATCAGCCGCTCACTACCACTTAAGGTACTCTGTTGTTCCATTGTTGGACAGCCCTTTCTTGCTGCTTCCCCTTAACTTTAAACTCATTTGTGGAAGTGTGAGGGGACACTTGAAATAATAGGTCTATCCTCCTCTGGCAATATGAAAGGTGAAACTTAGCTACGCCCATTCCTATAGGTCCTTATAGTTTACTAAGAGTTTCCCTCCACAGCCCAGCGATGGAAGCAGTTGCCACACAGAAAGTTGAATGTAGAAAAGATTTGCCCCGAGGTCGCGCTGCTAAGAAGTGCTCGAGTCAGGATCAGAGGAACAGCCTCTGAGCCTGGGCTCTGTGCTCAAGTGCAAGAGAGCTTGACATTCATGGTAAGTTTTTGTTTTGTTTTGTTTCTAATTAATAAAGTATTTTATTTTTTTTTCCGTTACATGTAAAGATAGTTCTCGTCATGGTAAGTTTTGTTAATGTTAACTTTACAGAAGTGATCTTTGTATCACAAACCTAATGATGCTTACACAGTATTTTTAAGCTATCAATCAGCAAGAAATGGAATAATGTGTACACAGTGAGAAGAATGTTATGGAGAAAACCCTATGGTTCAAATCCTGGCTTTGCCATGTTACCACCTAATGACCCAGAACACTCGCTTTCTGAAGGTAAGCAACTCAAGCCTCAGTTTTCTTCTCTGGAAATTAAATGACCTTGCTGGTTGCTTGTTGTGCTAAAAATTCATGCTTCTAGGACCCTTTCCTACATGAGACACAAAGATGATGTCATTAGCTCTGTGTATTTGTGTTACTAGCGTCTGTTATGGCCTCTGTATTTGTTTCTTTCTCTTTGATAATTCCATGTAAGGGGGCAGTGGATAAAGCACCGGCCCTGGATTCAGGAGAACCTGAGTTCAAATCTGGCCTCAGACACTTGATACTTACTAGCTGTGTGACCCGGGGCAAGTCACTTAACCCTCACTGTTCTGCCTCCCCCCCCAAAAAAGAGGAAGAAAAAAGATAATTCCATGTAAGATGAATAAAGCCTAAAATAAGGGCATACCAACACCCAGGCATGCCTTTAGCAGTTTTATTAATGTGGAAGGAGAGCCTTTCCTTATGCCAAACCTCCCAGCTCTTAGCAGAATTTCATCCAAACCTGCTAGAGTCAGTGGCAATTCAGAAAGTCCACAGTAAGAAGCTGCTAAAAGATACAGGGAATTTCAATCTTGAAGATACTATTAGATATAATCCAACAGCAGAAAAGTATTGGGTAGCAAAAGCAACAAAACCAGAATTACAAACCACATCTTCTGATTAAAAATGCAGTAATGCTCTTTGTCCTTCACCACAGTGCCTCCCCCTCCTCAGCAGAAGGGTGCTTCCTGCAGCAAAGGAACCAGTTCAATAGCTTGGTGGCCCTTCAGACGACCAATGCATGGCCTTGGCTCTAACTTTTTTCTCATTCAGGTCAACACCTGAAGGCTCAGGACAGCCCACAACAGGCATAGCAAACATGACATGGCACAACAAGGGCGTACATCACACAACTTCGGTCCTAGGGTCAAAGTTCCACTCCAATATTCTCCATTGGCTAGTACCAGTCTTCCTAAGGTCAGAAGCTTGCCTAGCTCATACACACTGGGTCTATCTATTCAATTCTTACATAATTAGTTCACGTTTCTATGGTGCTGTGAGTTTTTATAAAGGGCTTTCATCTCAACAATCCCATAGAGAAAGAATTGTAAGTAACATTCTTCTCATTTTACAGATGAAGAAACTGAAGCTCAAAGAGTTCATGGAGTTAGGCAGGTTCAGAATGAACTCACACTTCAGGCCCATTTCTTCGCCTAAATTTCAAGGTAGCAGCACATTCAAAAGATATCTTACGCTTAAAATATGTACTTAGTTCTTGGTGGGCTAGATAGCTCTACGTCAGCATGATGAGTATAAATCCTGATGGCTTAGGAAGGTAAGGCTTCCACCTCTCCCAAGAAGTTTGCTTTAGTTAACCTCTTCATTGCCCAGATCTAGCCCTCCACAGTCACTAAACAGCCAGCTCCCTGCACTACAGTTTGACATTTCTTATGACCAAATACATGCATTTGCAGGATGGCTGGCTAGGCCTAGTTGTGCAGTCGGAGCCATGGCAGTTAAGAATTCTAATTCTACTCAGGAACTGAATCAAATACCCCAGGCCTCATTAGGATGGCATCACAATCAACTGAACTGGAGCAACTTAAAGAATCAAGGAAGAAAATCATAGTTGCATTAAAACTTGGTACAATACAAACAAGCAAAAAATAATAATAGGGTTTAAGACTGATAATGTATTGATTGAACAGAGAATGTCAACATTAAAAGAGCTTTCCAGAGGGAACTAGTCCAACCCACTTATTTTGTAGATGATAAAATTGATGCCCAATGAAATGATATGCCTAAGGTCATACAACAGATCAATGCATCTAAGTCTAAAATTCAGCTCTGCTTAGCCAGGTGCAATAATCCTTCCACTATCTTCCAAAAGAAAAGTATAAAGAACAAAAGTTAGAAAAGGTCTGAGCTATAAAAGCAGTCTCCTTGACTGACAATCATGTTTGACAACAGTATAGTGAATGAGGTCATCTGCAGCCCCAGGAGTAAAAATGCCAGCATCAATTTGAAAGGGGTGGGGGTTGGGGAAGAGTTGGGTCAAGATGAAAGAATATAAATTTCAGACATTAACAACTTCAAAATCATCATACCTAGTAAAAACTACATTTTAAAAGCTGACTAAATGTCCTAGTAGATAGCTCTGTATAATACAATAACTACCTCTGAAGAACTGGGCAAGAGATCCTACCCTACACTCATATCCCTGTCCTAAAGGGAAAAAGAAAAAAAGGTTAGTGCTTATATTTGCTGCTGCAGGCAAGGATCCGCAGGAGAGAGCTCTTTAATAAAAGAGGTACTTAGAAATTCTGGAAGAAGCAATGGCCCTCAGATTAGACAGACAAAGGGGATCATTCTGTGGGATAGATAAAAGTCGTAGCCAGCCTCGAAATCGTATGACCTCAGACTCAGAGAAAACATTCTACTGTTGGTGTCAAGAAGAGGATCCTCCTTTGCTGCTGGTGACCTGTGAAATAATGCCGGGGCGGGGGAGAGAAAGAATCCAAACACGTCTCCATTTGTCTTGTCACTCCCTATCCTCCAGATTCCCAAAATCAACATGTACTGCAGCCCCAGAAGCACAAAGCCTCTGATAGGGGTATTCCACGAAAGGCCATCGTTTGGGGGAAATACCTCTCCTTCCCGTTCCCACCCCTGAGCTCTGGACTTTTCTTTGTACTTTCCTCTCTGAACACTATAATAAATTTTTACCTATATTGGGCTCCATTTGCCAAAAGGTTAAATAAGAATAATTAAGGTATTAATGACTATTTCTAACATTTTTTTGGGGGGGGTGGAATTTTCTATTTTGGTAAAGGACAATTAGCATGAGTTACAGATTCTGTGGCAGTCATTGGGGAAGCCCGTAAGCTCCCGGAACATAATGATCGTTGCTTCTATAAATTTTCCATCTTCTACACTGCCTAGCATGCTCATTTGCAGCCAGTGCCTAATAGGTGTTTTCTGAATGAATGAATGAATGAATGAATGAATAAAGGCTATCCCTAGTATCCCTCAGACCACAAATGAACCTATGGAAAATGCCAAGGACTTCAAAAGTTAGAAGCAACCTTTAAAATATATTAAGCTTTGAAAATAAGTGAGTTGGGCTGCTTTAAAATAGAAATTTCTCATTTGAATGTCATTTGTTCTTAATTAGAGACTGTTTTAAAGCACTGGGAACCGAGATTAGAATTTTACATTAAAAAATATTAAGTGGGGGAAAGAAAAAGCAGCCACCCACCTAATGGAAAATGACTAAATGTGCTTCAACGAAATTTTAATAAAACCAACTTCTGACTATGGGAACTCCACTGCAGTCTTTTTTGATAGATACTTCCTGAGCAATGCACAGAAAGGAGTACCAGGTAGCTAACTAGAATATAACATATGGTAGGGACTGGAGATAAGCCTGCTTTTCAAAGCTCTAAAATCATCATTAATGAAGTACATACTCTGTGTGTGTGTGTATGTATGTATGTATGTATATATGTATATATATATATATATATACACACACACACACACACACACACACATACATATATACACATACACATAGCACTCTTCAGGCTAAACCTTGAGGAGAATCAAAATCCTGTATGTTCAAGATACTGTCATCTCCTCTTTGAAAATAAAAATGTGACATCAAGCAAAATCATGATGATGAGGGGGTGCTTAGTGCCAAAAACCCAATTTTATAAATGGTGCTATGAATAGACTGACACCAAGGGGAAATCATGTTGCCTGGACCCAAAACATGAACATAGGCTGTTACTGACCAACCATATTTGTGTGTCTGGCAAATGACTGAATGTTAGAGGGATTTTCATGATATGACTATGGATTCTGGTTACATCAGATTAACACTGAAAAAAGGGTGTTGGTTGAGGCAAGTGTATTCAAGCGCTTTGATGAATTTACTTTGAAAAGCACAAAATTCTATATACATGCAAAGGACCATTTAGCATCATCAAGATTTCCAAGCTTTTTGTAAACTTGCCCACAGTAGAGCAATTTTAAATACAGTTCTTTCTCTTTCCATTCTCATTCCAAAGGAGTCTTTCAATTCTGCCCATAATAGTTTTCTGAACTGCTACTATGGTTGCAAAAACTTGTAAAGATCAGGCAGCTTATCATAAATGGGCCTGGCTTTTCCTCAAAAATTTAAAGAGATATATCTCACTCTCTATTCAAAGAGAGAAAGCCTATTTCTCCCCTCAACTAGCATATATGTAACATATCAGCAAAGTTCCCCTTTAGTACAATGAGATGACAGAGTCGATAGAGCACTGTACTGGAATTAGGAGGATGGGTAAGTCCACTTTAACGTTCCTGGGCCTGTTTCCTCATCCAAACAAGAGGAGTGTTTTGCAAGCCCAAATTACACTACAAGAATATTAGCTGTATTACTACTCAAACCCTTCAATATAAGGTAACATTCTGATTTATCAAGTCCTGTCTGACAACATTGTAGGGAAAGGGGGTGTGCAGAGCAGGAGTTGGGGAGGACAAGAGGATGGAACATACGGAGGGAAGAAAAGGGGGAGATGAAACAAGGATAGGGAAAAAATTCTCTCACAATGACAACTGTTGCAACAAAACATTCACCAAAACCAAAAATATTTTCTAGTGCTAGCAAAAAACTCACTGTGGGGCTGGTAGCCTCTCTATACAATGCAATTTGCTACTCTGGGTCCAGCAAACGATTTTTCCCAGGCCTTCCCTACATCATCATCTCTCATTCTAACAAAAAGTCATCTAGCACCTCATTGTGTAACACTGAACTGCAAAAAGGAAAAGGAGCAGTCATGTGGAAATCTCTGGCCCTTGCAAACAAGGCTAGCACAAAACACAGTCTGCTTTGGGAGGAGGACAAAGAAAAGGGAATGTAGGGGTAGCAGCTGATTCCAGCAGGAAAAAGGAGATATGAACAAAATAATTCAGCATCACCTCTATGTTATCAATGTGCTGAGAAATGACTAGTCGCTTGTTGGTTCATTGGAAGGCACTGTTGATCACAGCTAATCTGAATGAAGAATGCTTCTTTTGAATTATTATGAGGCGTTGTGAATTTATTTTGTGCACTCATTCAATGAGTCCCCAGGCACTGGAATAATTTGGACAGGCTCTTGAAATTTGTTACATTGGTATTTGGCTGCTATTCATGGGTTTACTTTTTTTTAAAATAATGCTTATGTAGGGCTACCGGAAAGACATCTGTACCTCACATCAGACAGTTCTGGTCTCTGATCCTGACCAGATATGACCTGCTGATGGGAAAGCAAGATGCCTTAATCTTGAAAAATACTCACTGCAAACAGTTAAAACAAGTGATAACGCAAGGGAAGGATTTGGTATAGTAAAAGAAGACTGAACTTGCCATCAAGAGATCTGGGTTCAAACCCCAGCTCTGCTCTTTACTTCAGTGACCTTGACAAGTAACTCCACCACTCACTCTGTAGATATCTACTTATATTTACATGTGGCTCCCCCCACCATTATAATGGATGATCCTTGAGGGCTGAGGACTATTTGGGGCTTTTTCTATTGCCTGGCCCATACTGCATGTTTTTTTTAAAAAGGACTTGCTGAATGATTTGGCTACAGTCTGTTTACAAGGAATCATATTTCAGCTCAGAGCACCTACTCCCACAGTTGCTTTAAAAGTGTCTGCTGAGTTGAATAGCAGTGGTGGTCTTCTATTTACTAGGCTGTGATACTTGGCCCTATCAAGCATTTTAAGGAGAAATATGGCAGTAGCATCTTTTAAAGAATATTACTTTTAATGTTGTACCCATTCCTGGTTCTTTAACCAAACAGAGTGGTGGCAGGGGAGGGTACTTTCTATGAGCTGTTTCTGCACTTGTAGGTAAAGCAGCATTAAATCTAACAGTCCCAGAAAGCTGCAGTCCTTAGAGCTAACATTTTAATGTCCAGTAACAGTACTGTTTTCTATTATTCTAAACTTTTTTTTACTTAAAATTTTTTTCATTAATCTTTTGTTTTTATAAAATCTATATTTTTCCAATATATTCCTCTTCTTTCTTTCCCTGAAAATGATCTTTTTAACAAAGAACAAAAACAGAAAAAACAAATTAAAAACACTAACAAACACATCAAAGATAGGGTGCCACTTTGCTGTGGCCTTTCCATGCCTGTGCACTGGCCAAGTCCCTGTGCCTCAACTGTGTTCCCTGTTCACCTCTGCCTCAAAGAACGCCTCTCTTCCTTTAAGATGCAGCTCAATCATACCATCTTCTAATCTGTGAGCTTTTTGCACGAAGAGTTTTTTTTACTCATTTTACTTGTATCTCCAGCAACTAGCACAGTGCTTTGTACTAGTAGGTATTTAATAAAGCCTTTACTGATCAACTGATTGTAGTCACTGTGCATATTTTCTTGGTTCTGCTTCTATTACTTTGCATAAACTCATAAGCCTTCCCATGCTTTTTTGTATTCATCATATTCATCCTTTCTTCCAGCACAGTAATATTCCATTTCATTTGTATATCAAAACTTATTTATCCATTCCCTAGTCAATGGGTATCTACTTAATGTTTCAGTTCTTTGCTACTACCAAAAAAATGCTGCTAACTTGGAAGTATATGTTATTGTTGTTACCTAGCTGCCTCCTGGAAGTATATAAGACCTTTCACTTTATCACTGACTTTTTTAGAGTATATGCCCAGGAGTGGGATCATGGTCAAAGGAATCAATATTTTAGTCACTTTCTTAAATAATTCCAAATTGCTTTCCAGATTGAACCAATTTACAAGGCCAACAGATTTCTAATATTTTTCATTGCAGAAAATTAGTGTTCCAGTTACATTATAGGTTAAATGGTCATGTGTCAACCACCATTTTAATGTTTATCACTAGAAACATTCATAACTCTACTTGTGAAAGTGAATTCTAAGTCCAAACAACTTCATTACAAGTGAGCTTTTGACTCATAATCCATTTGTAGGTTGGGAACAATATTTTCTCAGAATCCTGAGCCCATGAAGAGTTAAATGCCCAAAGAATTAGGGAAAAACTCCAGAAATGTATGCTGAGTGTTTACTGACTGGTGGTTCATAACTTGTGTGATGGAAGATGAGTCTTGGCCCCCTGTTTCTGGTGTAATTACCAGCAATGCAGCAAGACTTAATAACAAACCAGTTCATTAGGAAATCCACTGGAAACACTACAGCATTTCATAAACAAAACAATTAGGCAAAGATTTCCAAAGGCTCCCTCTAGTCCTTGGCTGCAGGGCCTACTATCCAGCCACATTTCAGCTGCTTCCATACTGCTCCATGCAGCTTGTGGATGGTAAATTGGCTGTGAATGGAGGTGGGGGTTGACTTTCAATAGGGAAGGTCATAATCCAGAGCTAAAACCATCAGTTTCATATGCTAAAAGAAGAAAACTAGGATTCAAGATGTAAGACAATGAAGTGTGAAGTGATCTGTTTTAGGGGGTCTCTCTTCACACTGGTCAGCTCTTCTGAAGAAGACTCTTAGAGTTCAGTTTCCATTTTCAAATCATGCAATACAACAGAAAAAGTCTGGGGTTCAGGAGACCTCAGTCTGACTACTGGTCAAACCACTAAAGACCTCTGTGATCTTGGACAAGTAACACTTACATTCTTTGACCTTCAGGTTCCTCTTGTAAAAAGGAGAAAATTCTTATACTACTACTGGTTTCACAGTGGAGTTAAGTGAAATAAAAAATGAAGTATGGTTGTGTAGTGGAAAGTGCACTGATTTCAGAATCTGAGGTCTAAGGTTCAACTCCTGCCTTAATTGATCAGTGTGGCATAGTAGGTAGACTGGAGGCCATGGATCCATGCCCTACTTCGGACACTTTCCTAGCCATGAGCATGGGCAAGCTGGCACCTTTCTGAGTCTCAGTTTTCTCATGGGACAATCATACCTATAAAGATCTACCATATAGAGGTATTGTAAAGCTCAAGGGACACAAGTACATAAAGGCCCTCTGCAAACCTTAAAGTCCTCTTAGCACTTTTAACTCCTATAATAATCATTACTACCTATTGGATCTTGGGTCATTTGTATGCTCTAATTTTTTGTAAATATGTCATATCACAGTCTTGGAGCTGGGAAAGGCACCTAAAAATCATCAAGTATAATTTTAGAGATAAGGAAATTGAGGTCCATAGTAGGACAGCGTCTAACCAAGGGTTACAACTTTGGGTCAGGAAGAGCTGAATTGCAATGAATTAGGCTGATTAGGTATGTGCATTGAGTCTAGCATGAATATGGTGAGCCCCAGGAATGGGGGGGGGGGGGGGAGGACGAACAATGAAGTGGGAATGATAGGGATGGGAGAGATGCTGGGTTGCTTGAGGAAGGGCAGGCTGTTGAGATCAGAACAAGTAGGTCAGGACTGCCAGGCTGATCAGAGTGGGACCAAGGCCATTGATGGCCCCTGAACTTCTAGCCTAGGCAAGAAGGGGAGACCCAGTATTTTTTTTTTTTAAGTAACTGAAGCTGGAGACAGACTAGGTGGAGGAAGAAAATTAGGTTTTATTGAAATTCAAAATCCAGATCATGAAGGTCTCCAATTTCTTTGTTGGACAAGTGTTTTAATGGTTCCAAACTGAAATTCACATTGAGAATAAAGTTTAGCACTGGAAGGTGAAATGGGTTGTACTAATACCAAAAATGTGTATTGTAAAAGAATAGATTGTCAGAGCTTGAAGAGACCTTATCAGGCTTCCTCATTTGTCAAAAAGGGAAATTTGGGAGCAGAGGAAGTGACTTATCCATGCTCATAAAGCTAAGAAGTGGCAAACCAGGTCTCAGAGGTCTCCTGATTGCCATAGTGGAAAGACTCCTGTGCTGGGGGGCAAACTGTTTCCCCTGTTTAGTATATCCTGGACACACATGTTCTGAAGAGAAACTAGAAGGTTTGCAATCATAAGAAAAATTTGCATCCCTTATGGCTGAGATAAGATATTTGTCTTCAGGAGTCACCCAGCAAAGCATATTCTGAGCAGGCTGGCAACTGTCACCAGTGGAAGAAAACAAGCAACAAAACTATCATAAGTGCATAGACGAATGAATGATTAAACAAAATGGGGCCCCAAAGAAACTCCACAGAGTGACGTGGCACTGACTGAGTGGTGCAGAAAGCAAGCTGTATTTCTAAATTGCTCCTGTTCTTTGGCCAGAACCAGGAAGACAAAAAGCAATGGTCATTTCAAAATGGACAGGATCAAAAAGAGAGGAAAAAATTCTCTTTCCAATGCTCTCAGTAGATTGGGAATAGACAGGAGAAGTTCCTGTTTCTTTCTCCTAATCATAATGAAGACATTTTGCAATCATATCCCTATGACCAGACGATGGAAAGATGACAAATGTTTTATTTCTAAGTTCTTAAAGAAGTTGGTGGGGACGGGAAGGGAGAGGGAAGCATGCTCATCAGATGGTAGATCTAACAGAGGCAGGTAAGACTGCCAAAAGAAAAGAAAAAAGGATTCTCTGTAGTTCACTATAACAGGTGTTAAACATTTAGTACTTTCGAGGAATCATAAAAACAAATGTACTGTTCACTAGAACAACAGAAAAATCACCTACCATGTGCTCAATGCACCTGTCTACCCTAGTACATCTTTATCCAAGGTGTACAGACACCCACAATGAATGAAAAGGGAAAGGAAAGACACCCAGATTGAATGAATAGAACATGAGATTTGTTGCCCCTTTAGCACATTTAATGTGAAAGAATAAAGATGCTTTTAAATAATATCTGTAATAGTTTGTGAAGATTTCCTCCAGAGACAGAATTAGTTGCCAGTCACCAGCAGGGATGTGCCAGGGGATCCATAGAGGGTAAGGAATTTCTTTTAAAAGAAGAAGCACACTGAGCCTGCTGTTCTCCAAGCATTTCAATCATTCTCCCTCACTAGAGGAGGACAAGAATGAAGTGGCTGGAAAGAAAAACACCAAAACAATGTGACTGTCTTAGCACCAAAACCTTTAATAGGCAAAATGTTTTGTGAAATAGTGAGTTTGGCTGGAATATAGAGCACCGTGGGGCAGGGAGTGTGACACAGCAGTTACAAAGATAAGAAAATCTTAGTCTATATTAAAGACATAGTGGAAGGTGATTCTGTACACTGGACAGACAATGGGATACTATCTTCACGTCTAGATACTATGAGAAAAAATCATTAATAATTGATTTCGGGGGGGGGGGCAGATTTCACTTTCTCAGTGCCATGTTGTCCCCCCCCCCCCAAATCCAGTTTTCCTAGAGAAACTTCATCAAATTGAAGATGGGACAAACCCAAGGGAACAAAAGGAATGGAGATAGACAGAAGGACTGATGGGATTAAACTACACCTAGATAATGGACTTTGCTCAAAGCAACTTGAGTGAAGGGTTTTGCATTTCTTTCCCTGATGTCATGCCTAGAATTCATTATAATACAAACCACCTTCAAATCATTTCAACCAATAGATTTGAATAATGCTAACCAATTAGATTTGTTTGATGTATGATGACCCAATTGGATTTGATAGGTGTATAACACCTACCTCTATCAAAAGAGGGCTTCAGGGGTGTCTTCTGGATCTCTCTTGGCTCTTGGGGCCCACATGGGTCTCTAGGGGGCTTTTCTCCTGCTCATGCTAACTGGCTAGCTAAACTCTCTCTTCTTCCTCTAACACATGGCTGGAGACCATGAGAAGTTAGGGAGACAAATGGTCAATCCTTTACTGGCATAATATTATAAATTAGTATGCTTACCCCAAACTGGTGTCTAAATAATTATTTTAAAGTCACAATACCATGTTTTGGCTTTTCCAAGTGAAGACAACCAGGACGGTGAGAGGACTGCAAATCATGTAATATATCGGTCAGTAGAAGAAACCAAGTCTGTTTAGCCTGGACAAAAGAAGACTTAAGAGTGGGACATATGACTGTTGTCTTGTAAGTATTTAAAAGATTATCATGTCAAAAAGAAATTAGGCTTATTCTGTTTAGCTAAAGAAAACTAGGAGAAATAGTTGCTTAGTATAAGATTTCATTGTGACAAAAGGAAAAATGAGCTAAAATTAGAACCACACTAAAAGGATTGGCCTCAGGTGGTAGTCACTTTTCCTTCGAGAGAAGTCTTCAAAGGATGCTGGATGATTTGTTGGGGATATTGTACAAAGAATTCCTATTAAGGTACAGGGTGGATTAGGATCTCTCCAAGGGCCTTTCCAATGATAATATCATGAGGTTTCATTATCTCTAGTCACTCATCTGTGGAAATGATCTAGAATATAAGGTCCTCAACAACGTGGCCCCAAACTTCCTCAGCAGCACCATCCTGCATTAGTCCTCTCAAAAGTGCTCTGTAGGGGGCAGCTAGATGGCACAGTGGATAAAGCAGAGGCCCTGGATTCAGGAGGATCTGAGTTCAAATATGGCCTCAGACACTTAACACTTACTAGCTGTGTGATGCTGGGCAAGTCACTTAAAGCTCATTGCCCCATCAAAAAAAAAAAAAAAAGGTGCTCTGTATCTGAATCAGATTAAGTCAACCATTCCTCAAATGTTTGCTAAATTTTGGGGGGTTTTGCCTTGATGTCTTTGCTCTGCCCATGTTCTTTTGTATGGGCAATAAATTTCTTGCACAGGGCAATTACACAACAAATACTGGCTAAAATACATTTTAAAGCTTAACTCCCCCCCTACACACACACACATATTTCAGAGATATTACAAGTCAAACACAGTCAACATTGAACATAAAACTGTGAATGAACAATAACTATAAGGGGCCACAATGTCAATCTGTAATATTTTACTTAGCTTATACCTTGAGAGAAGGTCTACTTCAGAAAGACTGAGTTTTAAACAGTGTTTAAAACCTAGCAAGGAGTCGATCTGACTATTTTTGTCAGTGTGAACCTGAGTACTGTTTGACAGAAAGAGGTAAAATAATAACTCACATTTATATAGTATTTAAACTTTGTAAAGAGTCTTATGGACATAATCTCATTTTAGCCTTATGACAATCCTGAAAAAGGTTCCATTATTGTCCCCATTTTACAAATGAGGAAACTAAAACTCAAAAAGCTTAAGTGACTGATTTGCCTACAGTCACACAGCGAGTGTCTGAGAGGGCAGTCAAACATAGGTCCTTCTAACATCAAACACTGTGATCCCATTTGGGGTTTTTAAGGCAAAGATACTAGAGTGGTTTGCCATTTCCTTTTCCAGCTCATTTTGCACATGAGGAAACTGAAGCAAAGAGTTAAATGACTTGCCCAGGATCACACAGCTAGTAAGTAAGTATCTAAGGCCAGATTTGAACTCAGAAAGAGGAGTCTTCCTGACTCTAGGCCAGGCATTCCAACCACTGCGCTACTTAGCTGCCAATCAAATATAACACTCTATGTACTATGCCATTCTTTAGTTCTGTTCTCTAAATTCTCTGAATTGGATCTTAGATGGTAGAAGAAAGAAAACTCCAATATGTGCATCAGAGACTTCAGGATATAACCACCAGATACTGAAACAAACAAAATGATAGTGGACAAGAAAAGACCTTTACTACCTTCTCTATTCAGAAGATTTCAGCTTCCAAAACTATTTGATCTTTTTACAGGAAAACACTTATTCCTAGAGGTAGCTGGTGGTGCAATAGAGAGAATGCTGAACCCGGAGTCAGGAAGATCTGAGTTCAAATCCTGCCCTGGACATTTATTTGTTGTGTAAACCTGAGCAAGTTACTTAACCTCCCTCAGCCTTAGTTTCCACATCTGCAAAATGGGTATAATAAAAGCACCTAACTCCCAGGGTTGTTGTGAGGACCAAATAAGATAATATTTGCAAAACACTTTGCAAACCTTAAAGTGCTATATAAATTTTAACTATTATTATTGTTTCTGTTGCTATACAAAAACACAGCGACTAGTAAATTACAGAGAAAATATGAATAAGCTACAGTGAGCATAATAATTAGCATAGCAATTTACTACAAACACATTACATCTAACACCATAAATCAGAGGATTGATAAGGCAAAGAAGAAGGTGAGACCATGGAAGGCTGGGTAAGGATTTAAACAAGTTGGAGAAGCAGTTGTCTTTTCCAAGAGGTTCCATCCTCCCCTGCTTCGCCTTTTCTCCCACCTACCTTCTGTCACCTCCCTTTGGGCCTCTGGCTAATCATCTAGAACAAGTGAAATCATTACCCAACAGAAGGAACAAATAGTTCTTAGAACAGCAAAACCAATTTGATTCCCATTTTACAGTAATTAAGTTCAACGTAAGCCAAGTTGCATTATTAGAAAAGGTCCCTTTCAATCCCACTCCACCATCACCACCCAGCTGCCTAGATATCTGGGAACTGGCTGCAGACACTATGGATGTAGGGGAATACCGACAGATAAGACCATCTGTGGCAAGAGCATATTGTCAGTACACAGAGGGAAATAATTGAAGACTTCCTCCCCACCCCAACATCAACTCTGCTCGGCAAAAATACTCTCTCAAAATTCTTCTTCTGAATGAGGTATAAGATTGCTCCTGGGGAACTGGAACAAGCACCTGCCGAGGCAGAGGACCAAGACACTGGGCAGACACCTAGCCAGAGCTGGAACGTTATCAAAAACTACATTTGAAATGTCTCTTCATCTTAAAGGATATTTCAAATAAACAAGCCTTCAAGCTCTGCAAAGGGGAAAAAAAGCTATTAACTTGTGTGTGTCATATTTTCAACCAGGCATTCCAGCTGAATTCCAACCAACTTGTCCAGTCCTAGAAGGGAACCAACTTAAAGATCATGAAACCTCATAAAATTAATTTGGTTTCATACCTGAAAGAGACACTTACATGTAAATTTCATCTTCAAGTAAAAGGGTCATATCATGTTGACCTTTCCAATTAGTAATCCTACTACAAAGTTAACAATTTGTGGTTGTGTCTTGAAAAACTAGCCTAGGTTTTCCTAACTCAAAAGAAAATCTAGCAAAATCAGCCCAGTAGGCAATAAATGAGCAAACTTCTACAGTATGTTGCTAAAGCATTCAAAACATTTAACTACCTCTAGATGGCCTAATAGGAAGATAACTAAATTAGACTCCTCAAATATTAGTACTAGGAAAGGTCTTAGCTATCATTTAGTTTCATTCCCCCCCCCCCCGGGGGGGGGGGTCCAGAGAAGGGCAATGATTGGGTCTCCAAAAGTTAATAGAGTCCTTCTCTCTCATATTCCAGCAAAGGGCACATGAGATATGATCATTACTTTTTTTAACCATACAGAAAGAAGATGACCAGGCCAACATAAAAAACATGATTCAATGACAATGGAGAAAAAAGTCTGTTCTCACAATCAATTCTTCTGGCTCATCCTCTACCTGCAGGAATTCTCAGCATCAGTCACGACAGGCCTTTAACATGCCTACTCTCCCCATTCTCTGTGTTTCTGCTCATATGAGGTCTTCCACCTGAGAGATCCCCATTCCCTTAAAGACCCTTTCCTTTAAAACCTCAGAAGAATGAATACCCTTTGTCCTTTGCAGCACTTGCCACACAATTATGTTATCACTTAGTTTTTGATATACCTCATCACAGAGTATCACAGGAAGGAATAAAGATTATCTAGTCCAACTCATTTTACAAATAAGGAAACTGAGGCCTAGTGAAGTTTAAAACCAGACCCTATGACCTTAAATGTGATGCTTCTTAGACCATAATGCTGTCTTCAACTAGTTTATACCATCCTAAAGAAGAGATATTGTCTACCTCTACCCAAGAGAAATCTTGATGAATTTTGTTCATACTTACTACACTTGGTAAATACTTAGCCTCAAAGTTTAATCATTAATGGTTCCATGTTGACTTGGAAACTTATCACTAATACTACCCCAGAGATTTATGTTTAATCTGATGCAGTTTAAAATTTTTATTGATGACTCTAATTAAGGTATAGCTAGCATGCTTATATAACTTGTAGATGACACAAAAGTGGGCTAAGTCAACACACTGGATGACAGAGAATGGATCCAAAAAAGTAGCAATAAACCAGAACCGACTGAATCTATTAAGTTAAAACTTCAAATACATGAAGATGAGTTATGACTAGACAACAGGTTTCTCTAAAAGATCTGGAAATTTCAGTAGATGCAACGAATCAACCTTGTGATAAAGTAGCCAAAACAACTTAGGAAATTTGAAGGATGAATAAATTAAGGGTTAATGTCTAGGATTAGGGAGGCCATCCACCCTCCACCCTCCACCCTCCCCCTCCAACTCTGCCTAAGGTAGACTATCTAGAGTATTTTATCAGTTTTACAGTCATTAATATTGGGAAGGATTTGCTGGAGAATATACAGAAAAGCGTTAACAAAATGGCAAAGGACCCTCAAATTATCCCCTAAGAGGAATAGTTAAAGGAACTCAGAGTAAGATGTAATAGCTACATTCAAGTACTTGAAAGACTGAAGAAAAGTAGACCCTTTCTGTTTAGCTTCAGAGGTCAAAACTAGGAGCAATGGAACCAATGGTCCAAAAATATTTATAGCAGCTTTTTGTAGTGGCAAAAAACTGGAAATTGAGGGGATGCCCATCAACTGGGGAATGGCTGAATAAGTTGTGGTATATGATAGAAATGGAATACTATTGTGCTGTAAGAAATAACAAGCAGGAGAATTTCAGAAAAACATGGACTTACATGAATTGATACAAAGTGAAGTAAGCAGAACCAGGAAAACATTGTACACAGTACTAGCAATACCATATAATGATCAAACTGTTTTCAGCAACACAAAGATCCAAGAAAATTCAAAAGGACTTATGATGAAAAATGCTATCTGCCTCCAGAGAAAGAACTGATAGAGTCTGAATACAGATTGAAGCATACTATTTTTCACTTTATTTTTTGGTATTTTCACATCATGAGTAGTATGGAAATGTTTTACATGATTGTACTCTTACATAATATATGATTTATATAATTTCTTTGATAATTCATATAAAATTGCTTACCATCTCGGAGAAGGATGTGGGGAAGTGAGAGAATTGAAACTCAAGATTTTTTTTAAATATTAAAGATTGCTTTTACATGTAATTGGGGGGAAATAAAATTATTATTCAAAACAAAACAAAACTAGGAACAATGGATAGTCTCAAAGAGGCAACTTTAGGCTTGACACTAGGGGAAAACTTCCTAACAGAGCTATTCACAAATACAAAGGGCCACCTAAAGAAGTAGTAGGTTCACCCTTACTTTGAGCAAATGCTGGATCACCTGTCTGGGAGTTAGTTGTAAAGGAGATTCTTGTTCAGACATGGATTGGAATTGATGACCTGAGGCTCCTTTCAACTCTGACATACTGTAAAGACTGTTTGTCTGTCTGTCTCTTAGGAACCAGTCCAGAGGGAAAGTGTCTTTGCTTAATTAACTAAGTAAAGGAAATAATCTAGTTGGTTCCCCTAACCTCCAAGTGAAAAATTAAGTGTTTTTAAAACACATATAACAAAAAAGTTTCCATTTTTCATCATTCAGTTGAAAATACTCTCTAAAGTTACTAAAGATCTCTTAACTGCCAAATTTACTCTCCTCTTCTCAGTCCTCATCCTTGACTTCTCAGCAGTTATTAAACATTTTCTTCAATGTGATACTTCCTTCTATGTTTTCAGGATACCATTCTCTCCTGGTTCTACCTATGAGACTGCTAGTCTTTAATCTTTGCTGGACGTTCATCCAGGTCACTCCAGCTGACCATTAGTATCCCACAGAGTTCCATCTTGAGTCCTCTTATTCCTCTATACTATAGAGCTCAGTGAGGAAGATAATGAGAAAGTATAAAGTCTAGATGAACTATACCTCCGGGTACTTAAAGGACTGGCACATATGATTGCTGGGCCTATGGAGAATTGAATGAGTGCTTCAAGACTGGAGGGATTAACTTCAATTCTTAGTAGAATTCTCTAATGTATTATTAAACGAGTGGCTGGACATCTAAGGGTGGTAGGCATGCTGTAAAGAGAAGTCTTATTCAAGTATGGTTTAGACTTGATGGACACAGGGCTCTTCCAACCAGGAGACTTGTGTGATTTGATAATCTTCATATTTCAAATGTCAAACAATATCAATGGGGCTTGAAAGTTAACAGAGGAAGAAATGGAAAGATAAAAACATTAAAAGTAGAAGATAGAGTGTAGCTAAATGGTGCAGTGGATAAAGCACTGGACCTGGATTCAGGAGAACCTGAGTTCAAATCTGGCCTCAGACACTTGACACTTACTAGCTGTGTGACCCTGGGCAAGTCAATTAACCCTCACTGCCCCGCCAAAAAACAACAAAGCAGAAGATAAAGTGTTCTTC
Organism: Dromiciops gliroides; assembly: GCF_019393635.1. Taxonomy (NCBI): domain Eukaryota; kingdom Metazoa; phylum Chordata; class Mammalia; order Microbiotheria; family Microbiotheriidae; genus Dromiciops; species Dromiciops gliroides. The sequence goes on along the minus strand of NC_057861.1, from coordinate 66,024,427 downwards.
TACTTCTATGTCCCCTATAACGGGTTCTCAAGTAATAAAGACAATGGCAGACTGTCCATAGCTAAAAACAACAGGTAAGAGAACCAAATAGAGACCAGATATTCCAGAATCACTACCTCCTGGACGGAAAAGCAATGCTCTTTCCCAATGATAGGAAGGTACTATATAATGTGAAATGTTCTTAGGTTGACAGGAAGTCTAGTAAAGTAAATAATGGTAGAGATGGAAATCACTTAGCTTCTCTGTCTACCAACAAAAAGGTAGAATGCCTGCCTGCTGAACAGATGCATAATGAGGGTTAATGGTGATAAAGTGCCTAAAAAGGAAAAACACTTCACAAACAGTATTATCACAGAACATCACAACAGTTACTAAAATGCCCATTTCCCATTCTACTGATGAGCTAATGATATAATGCCATGTTTATGTTCAAAACAAATAGTTCTTGCTACTCCACAGCAAATTCAAGAACAGAGACCACAAAAGACCAAGCAAAGGTCACTGGAAGTAGTGAAATTTCAAAAACGTTTACTATAAAATACAGTCAAATTCCTTCATCACAGGAACTGAAGAACCACCCAATATAGCTATAAAATGAAAATTTCTTCAAAATAAGCTGCCCTTGGAAGGCTCACAATTAAATTAAATTAAACGCCTCAAGCACTTAATATTTTCAAGAAAAACAGACTCTTGACCAACCATGATTAAGAGACAGGTAGAATTCAGCCCTGGAAGGAACCTTTGAACAATAACAGGTCAGAACAGAACTTAGGTATATTTTGGTCCAAGTCCCCATATTTATAGCACGGAGAAACTGCTACTCAGGTCACATGGGTCTTTAAGTGAACAAATCTAAGATTTGAGCCAAAGTTTTCATATGTAAACTTGCATATTTTTCTTCCACATCACACCAAATATGACTAGACTGTCCTTTTACCTTCATGCAGTAAGAGGTGGCACATGAAAAACCTAGTTGTGGCTCCAAAAACACACTTCAAATATGGCACTGAGAACTACAGCTCTGGGAATCCTGCAAAAAGAGGTGGTCCCAGACATCACCAGTCATGGCTGGCCCCCGAATGTCTGCTTGACCCATTCAGCCTCAGTCTTGTACATAGCTCTCTGTGCCACTTGTTCAGTAATTTCACGCTACGCCGCTTAACAATATAAGCGTAGAGGCTCAATCTAAAACTGCACTTCCCAAATGTCACTTGTTTGTGAACACATGGCTGAATCCAAAATTGCTTTTAATATCTGAGTAGTCCCCATTGGTGCCCACTGTAGTTAAGGGTCTGACAGCACTCCTCTGATAAACCCCAATATCTGGGGTTTACAACTCAATCTTGGCCATTGGCTCCAGACAAACACAGTGGACATGGTCATAATACAAATGAGAATATGGCTTCTGTCACATCAGCTTGAAATCTCATTATCAGAATTGTCATCATTATAATCTGCCCCCCCCCCCCCCGCCACCGCCTGCCTGCCTGCCTCTCTCTCTCTCTCTCTCTCTCTCACACACACACACACACACACCCCTACCTAAGAGGCAGCAATTCTATAAAATTTTATATTACTTCTTTACACTAAGAACAAGAATTCATAGATCAGAGCTCTCATTTTATCTCTAAAATAACCATAGTGTTCCCCTTGTGTGAAACCATCAACCATCTTCTTAGATAAATGCTAACCAAGGCAGCAGAGAATGACTGGAGAGCTCCTAATTCTTAAGTTAAAGGAATCATGGAGTGACAGAATTTTAGACAAAGAGTCAGGTGACCTGGGTTCTGGTCTCAACTCTGCCACAAACTCACTGTATGATTATGAGTAAATCACATCCCTTCTCTGGGGTCTCAAGCACTCTCATAGAGCAGATAAGAAAGTTGTATTAGCTGGTTTTAAAAAAACCACAAGCTAGTTATTGGATGAAAGAGATTTCTTATTATTCTTTGAACTGAGTAGTGGGGCTTATACCTCATCCAACACTGCCCCAACAAGCACTGACCTTATAGCCAAACCACTCCAGTCACACTGATCCAAATTAAATGATCAGCAACTATCTGGGCCAGCGTGTGTGACTCAGGGGGATTAAGTCCTCTGAGCTCAGCTGCCGGTACCATGCTGCTGGCTGCTACCTGTTACCCCAGTAATGGCGTACATACACAGTGTAATATGAGATAGTGGTAGAGCCAGTGAGCAGTACAAAGAAGGCACCACAAAACTTCTGTGTCAGGAGGGGAAATGAACAGTAGAATGTCACTAGCATCTCCAAGCCTAAACCTTTTTGTGTCTATCCACATAGCATCTTTCACAGTCGTCCCCTTCACTTTGTTCCCATGGTCACATAGTATTGCACTCATATAAGTTCTTTGGACTCTCACAAGGTCTATTGCAACAGCTGCCTAACTGGACTCCCTACGCCTCCAGTCTCTGTCCTCCACAGAACTGCCAAAGACCCTTCTCTGTTGACTACTGTAAGCCTTTCAGAATCCGCTCCCAGTCCATCTAACACAGACCGTGGACCTGCTCTCCTCACACACAGAACTCCACCTCCTGTCTTTATGTTTTTGTGCTGGCTGCTGCCCATTTACGGGATGTACTTTTTCCTAATCTCTGCTACAACATGATCTTGTATCTTCTTTTATGTGTCTCTATATGCTGTGTCCCCTAATTAGACTACAAGCTCCTTGAGTACAGGCACTGTGTCACTTTTGTCTTTGTCTACCCAGCATTTAGCACAGTACCTGCTACATTGTAGTGCTATTTAAATTAGCAATTTCAGCTATCTGTGTCATTTTTATATTAATCATATAAGGGCAGGGACTATCTAAACTTCCTACCTCCCTTGGTGCCTAGCACATTATTCTGCTCATCCAGAAGGTGACCAAAGTCTACTCACCCATAATTATATCATTTCTGACCTGACTCAAAAGCTGGTCTACCCTCAGGTTTTTTAAGTCCTTATCTGGCAGAAGATATAAAACAGGTAATAAGGGGCATCCCAGGAGAACCATAAGAAACCTGCACTGGGGGGAAGGGGGTGGGGAGGAATGTTAGAAATTTAAATGTGCTATTTACATGGGAACCAGATGATAGCAGGAGGGAAATGGTCAGGGTGTCATGAGTAACATTACTTCCAGTACCACAATAAGACTGGAGAAGCCAATCAGACTGGCCTTTGGCAAGGACAGAAAACCAATTTGGACAATTAGGATGGGAAACGTGGTGAACAGTGACAATATCACTGTCATTACATGACAAACAATTGTGAGTAGAGCACAAATAGTCACACACAGACCTTTCCAATGGCCACAATGACTCTCTCTAGCCCTAGTTACTTATGGAGAAATGGAATATATAGCTCAAAAATATCTAACTTTAGCCATAGGTAGATAATACAGGACCAGTGAGAGTTCCAGTGTTGAAGGGTCCTAGTCATACTACATGGGGACCAGAGAAAGCATCAGTTTAATAACTACTGAATTCTCAACCTAGAGACCAACCCAGAATAGTGGTCATACATATCAGAGGATTGTTCTTTTTTCCCTTGTTTTTCCCTTTAGGATTTAAAATTTGCCTACCAGTTACATCTTTCTGGCATATACATGTACATAATTCATAAACATTCTTCTTGCCCAGTGCTAGAAAATGACAACAAGAAAGCAGGGCCTAGAGCAAAGTCTGTCAAAGAGACAAGACAAGGCAGCATGATAACTTCTCATGTTCCAAGTAAAATCAGCTCTTAATGGAATTTCCATCAAGTGGTTTCCTATGCCCTCCAAATTGTCAATTAAGAAACTGTAAAGATTTATATTTGCAAAGTTAGGAAAAATTTATTTTTGAACAAGCACAGAGTTCAAATATAAAATGTGTTGGCTAATTATAGGGCCCCTAAGACCATGGACAGCAGCAAATGACTGTAAAAATAAAAGTCACCTTTCAGTTGCCTAAAGAGATACTAAGAAGAATTGCTTAGTCATGGAAAATTATAGGGTTTGACATAGTAAAGCTGATACCTGCCAGCTTCAATACAACTAGCAAATGTTCTAAACCAGGAGGAAGGAAAAGTAAGTAATATGCTCAGCATGACAATTCAATCATTTAATTTTCAATTCACCAAACTCTTATCATGTGACTCCTTTGCAACAAGACACCAAGCTAAACACTGGGGATATATAAGGATGAAAATGACATGGTATAGTAGAAAGAACTAGGGTAGCTAGGTGGCACAGTGGATAGAGAGAGCCCTGGGCCTGGAGTAAAGAGGACCTCAGCTCAAATTCAGAAATGGCAAATTACTCCAGTATCTGAAACAACTCAACAACAACAAAAACAGAAAAAAAGATTTGGAAATCAGAAGATCTTGGTTCTCTCTGACTTTTAAGAAACTTAAATTCTCTGGGCCTACTTTTCTTCACCTTTATTATCTATAGAGTGTGTTCTGGCTCAAATTCTATAATCCTATGACAGCATCCCTAACCTCCAAGAGCTTAAACCATTATTAGGGTAAGGAGACCCGCTACATCTGCTAATAAGAAAAACAATGTAGAACATGAGGGGAGGGATAGCTAGGTGGCGCAGTGGATAAAGCACCAGCCCTGGATTCAGGAGTACCTGAGTTCAAATCTGGCTTCAGACACTTGACACTTACTAGCTGTGTGACCCTGGGCAAGTCACTTAAACCCCACTGCCCCACAAAACCAACCAAACAAAAAACAAAAAACAAAACACATGGGGAGCAAAGAAAAAAGATCCAGGAAGAACATCTGGAGGAGGTTTACAACTGTTTAGAGAGATATGGCTGAATCAACTGTGGAATCTCAATATAATAGAATAGAATTCTGTCATACATAATGACAAGTAAGAGATACTAAGAAGTAAGGAAAGACAAATAATACAGAAAATATGAGTATGAAAATATAAATGTATCAAAACATATCCACAGATAGAAACGTTCACAGATAACAAAGGCAACATAATACAGAAGACTACTGGACTTGGAGTCAGAGGCCTTGACTAAGGTGACTAAGTCACTTTAATATCTTGAGATCTCAGTTTTCTCATCTTCAAAATGCTAGGATTAGAATATATGGTCTCTAAGATTCTGTCCAATCCTGAAGTCCTAAGATCTTAAATTTATGAACTGTGTGACCCTGGGGCACATTTGCCTCAGTTTCCTTATATGTTAAATGAGCTGGAGAAGGAAATAGCAAACCTGTCTAGATCTTCGCCAAAAAGACACCAAATGGGATCATGAAAAGTCCATGACTGAAAAATGACTGAACAAGGTTCCTTTCAATTATGAAGTCTTAAAATCTTAAAATATTGTTAAAGTTTTCTATTTCTCATTTGTTAAATCAAAATGCATATATTCCCTGTTTTTGTGCATTGGAAGCATGAAATTTACATTAGAAATTTTAGGAAGGAAGAGAGAAAGAGGTAAGGAAAGAAGAAAGAGAGGAAAAGGAGAATAAAGGAATCTGCATAAGGAAACTTGATTCTTATAGGTTTAGAGCTACAGATGTCAGGTCACCTAGTTCAACCCCTCAATTTACAAATAAATAACGTGAGGGCCCAGGTTGGTCAACTGATTGCCCAAAGTCATTCAGAGAGGGAATAATGGGGACAGAATTTGAACCACTGGGCTGGCTCTGAAAATTCCTCTTTCTGCTTTGCTATGCTACTATCTCCAGATGTAAGCAGAAGCTCAAGTGATAGTCAAAAATCAAATTCCCTCAATCCCCAGGCCCTGAGATACATCAATAATGCACATACTTCTTATAGTTTCAGTAAGGGTATCCAACACTGAATAGTTCCCCTACCAGAAAGAGGTAGGAGGAGCAACTTGAGCAGGATCCGAAAGTCCCGCTCCCAGTGTCCTGGCTAAGAGAAAATGGCAAATATAAAAAAAACCTTAAAGGTGATTAGGTCAGAATGAGGGAATGGTCAGGAATACAGAGACCATCCATGTCATGCGGAGAGGAAAATGAACAAATGGGCAAGCCTCCCCTCTGAGCACTCAATGAACAGTGGCTAAAAGGAATGGGGGCAGTTATCATTGTCTCTGAAAAACAACAAAAACCTCATCTATCACCTCACCACAACGCAGGGAGCAAACTTTCTGAAAACCTTAAGAAGAGCCACATGAAGGACCATTTCTATGCAAATTTCAGCAGTGCCGTCTGAGCCTAATTCCTGGAACAGAACAAACACCATGCATAGTATCTCATCTTTGGGCAGCACTCCTAGGCTCATACTCCTAGGACAAGAAAAATGGCTGGTATTCATATAGAGCTTTACATTTTACAAAGCCCCTTAAAAGATATGTGTTCATTTGACTTTCAAAAGGGCCCTGTCAATCACACAAGTATTATAAGTATTGTCATCCCCATTTTTAAAGATGAGGAAATTGAGGCTCATAGAGAAGGAAATGATTTGCCCAAATTCACACAGCTCGTAAGTAACAGAGCCAGAATTTTTTTGTGTCCAAGGTCAGGTCTCATTCCAGCTGCAACTCTGCCTGAACATTCGAGTTAAAAAAAGTTTTGATTAAAGCCCTTTCATTAGGGCAGGTGCTTACCTGAGTAGCCATCTTGCCATAATCGATCCACCGCAGTGTGGCAAAATTGGTAGACTCAGCACAGTTGAAGCCATGATTGAATCCTGCGTGGTATCCATAGGGAAAGGTAATCATAAACTCGCCAGCCTCCTGAGTGATCTGAGGGCAAAAGGGGTCAAAACAGATGAGGATTCAGTTCAAAATTGGTCAGAACAAGCATGTACTGGCTAGAGCCATTTCAACTGTATTGCTAATAGAGTTCTCATTCCGGGGACTCTACCTAATCACTGAGAACAGCAGGGGAAGCTTGACACCAGGAGATCAGAGACCAGAAAATTCAAAGGTTAAGGTCAGACAGGTGACATTTGACATAAAGGACAAAATACATAACATTCTATTTGAAAACAGCTTTGGGAAGGAGAGTGGTATAAGGAGAATTGGACAGGCAATCACAGGCTTTCTGACTAAATAGCTACATAGAGTCTGAGGTATGCCACTTTTTCCCTCTGGGTTCAGTTTCATCACCTGTCAAATCAGGTGATTAAAAATCATTAAGGGGGCAGCTAGGTGGAGCAGTGGATAAAGCACCAGCCCTGGATTCAGGAGGACCTGAGTTCAAATCTCACCTCAGACACTTGACACTAGCTGTGTGACCCTGGGCAAGTCACTTAACCCTCACCGCCCCCCCCAAATAAAAAAAAATTTAAAAAAAAAAAAAAGATCATTAAGAATATCTGCTTCTAATAACCTATGACCTCATGTATTCTTTTAGGAAAGGAAAATTTCCCCAATGAGCTATAAGTAGGCCATTTATACTAAGGAAATGATCCTGGCTTCCTATAGTACATTCAATGGCACCAAACTGTACCAACATGCTGCCTACTTGAAAGTTGTGGTCACTCATTTTGAGGTATCTCTAGCTATCCCCCCCCCCCCCGCATACTTACTGTGTGTCCTCAGTAGGTGCCATGAGGATCAAGATGGTGCTTTGTAATGACAGGACCATAGGTTCATAGATTTAGAGGTTAGAGAGATCTCAGACCACAGCTAGTCCACCATCTTCATTTTGGTTTGGTTTGGTTTGGTTTTGGTGAGGCAATTGGGGTTAAGTGACTTGCCCAAGGTCACACAGCTAGTGTCAAGTGTCTGAGGCTGGATTTGAACTCAGGTCCTCCTGGTCCTCCAGGACTGGTGCTCTATCCACTGTGCCACCTAGCTGCCCCCACCATATTCATTTTGTAGAAGTGGAAGCAAGCTTTAAAGACGTTAAGCGACTTGGCCTAATTCCTCAGGTTAAGTACCAGAGAAATGCCTGCCTCTTCAAGTCTACTGTCCTTTCTACTTCCATGCTACCTAACCTTTTGGGATAAGATTTCAGATATTATAAAACCAAGATGAATAATTTTGTTCAATAAATTTTCATATTACTGTTGAAAAGAGCCAGAAAGACCAACCCTGTCATATATCTATATAATTTACAAAAAAAGGCCTTCCTGTCAAGTATTCTGATTCCTTTCTCTTAAACTGTCATTTATGTTAAGGTCAAAAAGACCTACGATAATCCATTATCCACGGGGGCAGAGGATCAACTCAAGTTATTAAAACCATGTTAATATTCTCAGAACCTTCAGAAAGATCAGACAATATCTTTACATGTAACGGAAAAAAAAATATCTCATAAAAAGAAAAAAAAAGAAAAAAAAAAAAAAGAAAAAGAAAGATCAGACAAATCATCTTCAAAGGTTCAGCCTGAATAGTCACCTCCCATTAGATAAAACTGAAAAGCACAACAAAGTTTTGGCATTCTTGGTACAGGCTGGACAAAAGGGAGATGTGACAAAATTAAACCAGTCTAATGATGCATGTAAAATTTATCCAGTTCTACCAGGCAACCTGGGGAGGAAGAGTGCAAGGAAGGCAAAAGAGATCAGGCCAATCTGCTGACTTTTCAGGGAGCCTGAACTAAGGGGAGGGGTGAAGGCAAGATAGAAGAAACATTTTCCCTTAGGCCTATTATTTTCAGACAGCCAAGTGCAATGGGAGGGGGGGAGGGGATGACAGTAGCAGGTAAAGGCAAAGAAATCGGAGGTATTCAACAGGGGACATTATAAAATTATTCCTTCCTAGTTACAGGTTAGACTAAGATATTTTCCTTCTGTCAAAAAATGCAGGGTTTGATATCATCATTTGAGATATTCTCCCATTTGTGTGACTCTAAGCCTTTATATGAACCAATTCTCAACAGATAGCCAATTATGATCAGCCTGTCACTCAAGCATCTACATCCTCTAAACATAGAAAGTGTCTACAAGTGAGACAAATAGAGAAGGAAGTTCAAGGCATTTCTGAAGATATTAATTAGACCCAAAGCCACAAAGCATGATAGTCCAGCTACTATGGACATATTCCTGCTTCCTAAAATGAGATTTCTCTCCTTAGCATCCACACTCCCCTAGCCTTCAATTTTAGGATTTCAGGAAGGGACCATAAGTAGATTCTTGACAGTACTAATGCCAATAAAGCAACTGAAGCACTATTTATACTGGTTTCATTTAGGAAATTAACAGAAGACAAAATGTTTTTTTAAATTTAAAATTTTCAAAAAACCTACAACAGAATCCAAAATCAAAACTTACACAGATAGAATTAGAATTGATTTCTTTTTGGATTAATTACAATTACAGTTGAGAAAATTAAGTATTAAGTTCTATTTTGAAAATTCTCCAGGTGATAATATCATGACATTTTCAGAAAAATTAAGAATGAGGATGAATATATCAAGAAGTTAAGCCTATGAGTCTATTTTATAGAGTCCTCCAATTTTTATTTATGATACTGTCTCTTGAGGGCAGGCAGGAACTAAAATTTGGGGCTTCATCTTCCCAGTGTCTACCATAATGGCAAAAGCTTACCAAATACTTGCTGATTACTTCAGATCTCAATTCCTCCCTCTTCCCCCCAAAAAGGATCACAGGCTACATTTTACTTCACTGGTATTTTTAAACTTACCTGCTTATCAAGGAAGGTTCTAAGAATTATGACAATTATATATTTTAATATGAAATTTGTCTTTCCCCATCAGAAACTTTCAAATTCCTAGTGTACAGTGGTGTAGGAATTACTCGGGACAAGCAATTACTTTGATATGGGGTTCAATTTGTGACAACAATGATTACTGTACTTACTAAGCTAACATCTTGATCAGATGAAACTAGATTGGGCTGGTTTCTCTTCCTTTAATTAGTTTTTTTAATTTTAAAATATTTTTTTATTGAAGTCTTTTGGGGGTGGGGGGTGGGGGGTAGGCAGGACAATGAGGGTTAAGTGACTTGCCCAGCGTCACACAGCTAGTGTCAAGTGTCTGAGGTTGGATTTGAACTCAGGTCCTCCTGATTCCAAGGCCAATGCTTTATCCACTGCACCACCTAGCGGGCCCCCTCTTCCTTTAATTAGTTGAGAACTGTCCTATTTAATTGTTCCCTATTAGGGTTTATAAGATAAAGGTTTTTAAAAGCACCCTTAGTAAGTAACTGTTTGAGATACTGCAGCTACAAATGGTGAAGGAAGTCAAGCATTTTAAACCCAGAAAGTTTCACTGCTCTCTTTCATTGTTTCAAATTCTGTGGTTTTAAGAATGGATATATTTCTCCAATGGGCAGTGAGGTGGTTCATTGGGTAGAGGGACAGGCATAGAATGACACTTACTAGCTGTATGACCCTGGGGAAATCACTTAACTGCCTCAGTTTCCTCATCTGTAAAATGAGCTAGAGAAGTTAATAGCAAACAACTTCAGTAATTTTTGCCCAAAAAAAAAAACCCCAAATGGGGTCATGAAGAGTCAGACACAACTAAAATGACTCAAACAGATAAACTGAAAACAACTCAACAATATTGCTCCAAGGAAATATGCAAAAGTTGCAGTTCTTTAAAAAAACCACTTCAATAACTGTTTGACATATGATGTGTCTATAGTAGGTATTGCCAAGTCAAGCATTTTAGACCCACAATGAAATGAGTTCTTTAGGGAACCATCAGCTGGGTGGGAAATGAGACCAAATTAATCCTTAGAAAACAAGCAAAAATTTCCGGAGGAGGTCTTTTTTTGTTTTTGTTTTTGTTTTTGCAGGACAATGAGGGTTAAGTGACTTGCCCAGGGCCACACAGCTATTTAAGTGTCAAGTGTCTGAGGCTGGATTTGAACTCAGGTCTTCCCAAATCCAAAGGCCAGTGCCCCATCCACTGCACCACCTAGCTGCCCCTCCAGAGGTCTTTAACACTGGGAGAGAGCTAGATTAATTTTTCCTGGAGGACAGGCATTTTTTTTTGCCTTTTTTGTATTCCCAGAACTGAGCATAATGCTTGGGACATAGTAATGGCTTAATGTTTATGGATTTTGAATCAACAGTGCTCTGTTCTTAAAGTTGGAAGAATAATAAGACCAGTAAAAAGAAATAATCTTTTGCTTGTCACGGGCAAAATGCAAAGACAAAAAGTTGAAAACAGTAATTTTTAATGATAAAATTCTTATCAGAAAAAGCCAAGAAGGGGGCAACTAGGTGGCACAGTAGAGAAAGCATGGGCTCTGGATTCAGGAGGACCTGAGTTCAGATCTGACCCCAGATATTTGACATTAGCTGTGTGACTTTGGGCAAGTCACTTAACCCTCATTGCCCCACCCAAAATAAAAATCAAACAAACAATAACAACAACAAAAACAGGAAAAGCCAAGAGAACTGTAAAATTTGGTCATAAAACATCTAACCTCTGCAAAGTTTGGGGGACTTTTTTGTTCCACTGAGCCCAGAAGTCTTGTCTTCATGGAAGGAAGGATAACCTTTGATTAATATACTGATTTACCAAAGCAGGATCCCCAAACAGATGGCATTACAGCCTTGCATCAAATCACAGGTCATGAAAAATTATGAAATTCTTTCAAGAGATCAAGATAAATACGCCTCAATTGCCTAGGAACACAACATATTTCAATCCCATTGAAAAATTATGGGCTACAATCAAGACCAGGCTTGGGGGAAAAAAAAAAATTGACTTCATCAAAGGACTGATCTGATTTGTGGTTTCATGAAGAATTGAATGTGTGTCAAACTTGTGAACTAAAACTCAAATTGTATAAAACAAGTATTTGCAACAAAAGGGCACATGACATTTTTTTGAAGATGTAAGAAGTTATAAGGTTAATTGTATAAATCAAATTATTTTACTTTGTCACAGTAAATTTGTACACCACAGTAGAGCAAAATTTTCCCCCTCTTAACAGAAGTTTTGTCTTATGAGAGAAGGGGAGCCAATTTGTGGGAGGCTGTAACCTAGAACTTGACTAGATACTGCATGACAGTCCAACCCCTTCCACAAATCAGGCCATAACTGAAGAGTGTTAAGTTAATAAGGAAAGATTATGTTTCTGTCAAAAAAATGTACACCCTCTGTGTCTTCATTTCAAGCCCAAAGTGTATGTCTTCCATGTCACTGCTGTCAACATTATTCCAACTATAAATTAGAAAATGCTCAGGATGATGGATAGGCCATGCAAAAAAGTAATAACTAGTGAAAAGATGCTCAACCAAAATGTCATTCATGAAGAAAACACAAAATTTAGTAACTTCTATAAACTCTCAAAGAATAAATGGAAAAAAATAGATCACAGAAATAAGCTATTAAATGATAATTATTAAAAGTTGATTTTGATATTTTTCTTCAAGAAGTAAATACCATTTGAAAGATTTATAGTGTGAATATTCACTTGCTTGAAGGTTGCCAAAAATTTCAATGACAGAATCTAACCAGATTGCTAAAGGATCTTTTTCTCTTTTTGGGTAAAAATGCTGCTTGGAGGGTGGAACCAAGGTGGCAGAGGAGAAGCTGTGACTCCCGCGAGTTCCCAATAAACCTGTCCACTCACTCCCAAATAATTCCATAAAAAAAAATTTTTTTTAAACCCAACCAAAACAGAGCAGCCTAACGCACATAAGAACAGAGTGAGACTATTTTCCAGCCAAAGACAGCAACTGGGATCACCTGCTGATCCCACTAAAAGGAGAGCTCAGCACTAGGTCCAGACACTGCCAGGAACAGACCACGCCTCCAGAGCCTTGGAGTCTTCAGCACCAGCTGCTTCTTCTGAGGCTTGGCTTGCAGACCGCTAAGGGGTGAAGTGACTGCAGTCTCTGCTGGAGTTAGGGCAAAGTGCCCTGGTTCTGAACCAGTGGGCTGAATTGAGAGGTGGCAGCCCAGTAGGGTAGGGGCACAGGCAAGCCAAGCTTCCGACCATAGAGAATCAGATCATCTGCTTCCAGGTTGAGATGAGTAGACAAAAAAAACAGTGGAGGGGTAGACTAGAATACACCTTCAGAAGAAGATAACAAAGTCAAAGCTCCACCATCCAAAGCTTCCAAGAAAAATATGAACTGGTCTCAGGCCATGGAAGCACTCAAAGGGGACTTTGAAGAGAAAGTAGGAGAGATAGAAGGAAGATTTAGAGAGATGGAGGAAAGAATGGAAAGAGAAATGAGAGTGATGCAGGAGAGTCAACAGCTTGAAAAGCCAAATGGGAAAGGAGATACAAAAGCTCTCTGAAGAAAATAATTGCCTAAGAATTAGGATTGAACAAATAGAAGCTAAGAGAAACCAAGACACAAGAAAGCAAACTCAGTTGAATAAAAAAAAAAGAGAGAGAGAGAGAGAGAGCAATATGAAATATCTCCTTGGAAAAACAGCTGACCTGGAAAACAGATCCAGGAGAGATAATTTGAAAATCATTAAACTACCTGAAAACCATGACCAAAATAAGAGTTTAGACACCATCTTCCAAGAAATTATTAGGAGAAATTGTCCTGATATTCTAGAAGCAGAAGGTAAAATAGAAATTGAAAGAATCCACCGATCACCTCCTCAAAGAGATCCCAAAAGGAAAACTTCCAAGAATAGTATAGCCAAATCCCAGAGATCCCAGGTCAAGGTGAAAAAATATTGCAGGCAGCTAGAAAAAAGGATTTCAAATACTGTGGATCTACAGTCAGGATAACACAAGATCAAGCAGCATCTATATTAAAGGACCGGATGACATGGAATATGAAATTCTGGAGGGCAAAGGATATGGAACTACAGCCAAAAATTACCTACCCAGCAAAACTGAGTATGATATTTCAGAGGATAAAAAATGGGACTTCAATGAAAAAGGGGACTTTCAGGCATTCATGATGAAAAGACCTGAACTGGATAGAAAATTTGTATTTGAAAGTCAAAGACCCAAGAGAAGCATAAAAAGGTAAATGGGAAAAAGACTTCATGAGGGATATTAAAAGATTAAACTGTTTACATTCCTACATGGGAAGATAATACTTCTAGCTCATAAGATCTTTCTCAGTATTAGGGCAGCTGAAAGGAATGTACTTAGAAAGAGGGCACAGGTTTGAATTGAATATGAATGGATGCTATCTGTAAAGCATTTATTTTTTGTTTATCCTTGTTTTTTGTGGGTCAGGCAGGGTGGGGTGGCTTATGTCTGGGATCATATATGGGCTCAGGGCCTCCTGGGTCCAGGGCTGGTGCTTTGTCCACTGTGTTACCTAGCTGACCCATGATGACATCTTCAAAATCAAGTTAAGGGCTAAGAGGAATGCACTGGAAGAAAGGGAAAGGGAGAGGTGGACTGGGGAAAAGTAGCTTACATAAAAGAAACAAGAAAAAGCTTATGGAGTAGAGGGGAAGATGGGGAAGGAGCAGGGGAGTGAATGAACCATAGTCTCATCAGAATCGGCTCAAAGAGGGAATAACATACACACTCAAGTGGGTATAGTAATATATTGTGCTGAGGGAAAGTTGGAGGGAAAGGAGATGGGGAAGGGAGGCAAAGGAAGGAAGTGCAGATTAGGGGAGGGGGCAGTAAAAAGCAAAATACTTGAGAAGGGATAGGGTGAAGGAAGATAGAAAATAGTGTAAATATCAAGGGGAGAGAATAAGATGGAGGATAATACAGTTAGCAATAGCAACTGTGAAAGAAATGATGAGCAGGATGATATCTGAAGGACATATGAAAAATGGAAACCATCAACAGAGAAAGAACTGATGGTATCTGAATATAGATTGAAGTATAATTTTATTTGTTAGCTCCTCTTTCTAAAAGTATTTTGTCTGTTTTCTTTCACAACCTGACGAATGAGAGGATGTTTTGCATAACTGCGCATGTATGACTTATACTGAATTGTTGGATTTCATAGGGAGGGACAAGGAGGGAGGGAGGGAACAAGAAAATTTAGAACACAAAGTTTTTAAAAAATCAATGTGAGGGGGGCAGCTAGATGGCGCAGTGGTAAAGCACCGGCCCTGGATTCAGGAGGACCTGAGTTCAAATCTGATCTCAGACACTTGACACTTACTAGCTGTGTGACCCTGGGCAAGTCACTTAACCGCCCACACCAAAAAAAAAAAAAAATCAATGTGAAAAGTAATGATGAGCAGTAGGAGTTCAAAGAAACCTGGAAGGACTCACGTGAACTGATGCTGACTGAGAAGAGCAGAACAAGAACATTGTACTTAGTAACATTGTGTGATGAAGAATAGTGATAGCCTTGGCTCTTTTTAGCAATGCAATGGTCAAAGAATTTCACGATAGAAAATGTTCTCAACATCCAGAAAAAAGAACTGTGGTTTATGAATGCAGATTGAACCATACTGTTTCTACTTTTGGGCTCGGTTTTTTTCCCTTCTTTTTTGAAGTTTTTCCCTTGTGCTCTGACTCTTCCTTCACAATATGACTAATGCAGAAATATGCTTAATGTGATTGCACATATATAACCTATATTTGATTGCTTTCTGTCTTGGGGAGGAGGGAGGGTGGGAGAAAAATTTGGAACTAAAAATCCTATGAAAACAAATGTTGAAAACTATCCTTATATGTAACTGGAAAATAATAAAATAGTGAACTCCCAAAAAAAGGAAGGAAGGGAAAGGAAGAAGGGAAGGAAAGAAGGAAGGAAGGAAGAGCTGCTTGGATTTCAACTGTACCTGCTTCAGGCTAGGATTCAACTAGTCAGGAGAGCACAAATGAATTATCAATCAATAATGCCAGGCAAACCTAGTATGGTTGTCTTTTACTCAAATACCTCCAAGATTCAAATACAAAAGAAAAGCCATTCTTTCCGGATCTCACTTAAGCTCTCATTCTCTTGACTGTGAATGAGAATTTAGCTAACCTACCCATGTTCCTTATAAAATTATGAGCAGGGGCAGCTAGGTGGCACAGTGGATAAAACACCAGTCCTGGATTCAGGAGGACCCGAGTTAAAATCCAACCTCAGACACTTGACACTAATAGCTGTGTGACCCTGGGCAAGTCACTTAACCCCAATTGCCTCACCAAATAATAGTTATTATTATTATTATGAGCAGTGCTATGGCAGGAGAAAAATCAATTCATAAATACTTATGTGTTCCAAAAACAAAGTTCTGCTTCTTCAGAACAATGTGTCTAGCCCAAATTGAATACAAGGGAAGGTTCTTCCTTTGGGTCATTTTTCAATATAACCCAAAGCTACTGCTCTATCTGTAAAAATCCTCTTTGGAGAAACACTATTTTTCAACACATCAACAAGGAAAACACTACTATTCATTTAAGAGTTATTTTCCTTATTAGGTGTTTGGTGTGCATGATGCTCAAAATAAAAAATGGGGACAGATGAACCAGTAGGCATTTCATAAATCAGAATACTCTACTATATGATAAATACAAGATAAATACAAGCAATAGTTGGGGATTAGTCTCCTGAATTCTGGCCCAGACAAAAAGAACTAATCCCCTACTCATCCACCAATGCTGGAGGCTGTTTGATTGAATTGTCAGAAACAATTTACTATTTGTTGGTGGAGTGAGGCATGATCACAGAACTAACAACTGTACCTGACAAATTGTTCTTTCCAGGAAGTCTTCAAAAATATCCTCAAGAGAAGCTACTTTCTATGACGGCCTGGCCTCTAGGCGTGTCAGGAGAGCTGTACCATCAGGCTTGTTGAGAGGGATAAGCATCCCTGATGTAGACTGAATGAGAAACACTAGCCTGAAACCTAAGTCTCATAGCTTTGAGTTGCTATTTGAGTTGCTGTTGTTTGTTGTTAAGAAATAAAGCTTTAGTTATGGCAGAGATCCACTCTTCCTTGCAAAGCTTCTTACACAAGAGAAAAGTCCAACAAGAAGCAGAAAAGAATTTCCCAAAGTCTCAGAACAACATTACAATCTCTTAAAGTATTTCCTATACTCCTTTAGCTCCCAGAATTTGGAGGTAGAAAAGATCCGTGTAAAATCATCAAGCCCTGCCCTTCTTTTTAGGAATGATGAGGCCACAGCTCAGAAAGGACAGATGACTTTGCTAAGATCATGCAAAGTGGTAAAAACCCTGGTTTTCACAGGCAGTACTCTCTCAACAACACCATGTAGTTTCCCTTTGTGGAAGGAAGATACAAAGGGAAGAAGAGAAAAAAAGAGTAAGAGAAAGAGAGAAAAAGAAGTAAAAATTAGAAAAAGGAAAGAGTTAAGAAAGAGGATGCTCTTCAACTTGTGTACAATGACACCTATGAATCACAAATCCTAAGCAGAATAGCCAACTTCAATCTTCAAGTGAGATACCTGGCAGGTTTTTCAGGTGCTGAATCCAACAAGGAGACTGATACTTAGCAAAAACCAATGTCACTGATCCTTAGCCATTTGGTATCGCACAACTTCCCATTGTAGCAATAGCAAGTTCATCTCAAAACCAGATGATTTCACTTCAAATTTCATTCATCAAAGCCTTTTCACGACGAAAAGTGAAACAACCTTTGAAGCAGTAAATTGAATGAGTTCACAGTCTTCACGCTTTATGAAAGCCAAGATATTTTATTTCTAAACAGGTGATTCATTCCCTCAAAGGAACCCGTGAGCTTTTAACTCAGGACTGGGCTTTGTCTCCCAATAATACACAGTACTGATTCTCAGTAAGATATCCTGACAGGACCCCTGAGCTCATACTAAGCCAAGATTTGAGTATAATTATATATGGTAGGGTCTCTAGGGATTAAGTTGGCTTTATGAATTTATTTTCAAGGAGGCAAGAATTGATTCCTGATTCCAGAGAAGTGATGAAAGTGATGCAAAAAGAGAGAAAGGCAAGAGAGATAGAGACAAGATTTCTGCTTCCACTGGTATCAAGAATTCCCAAGTAAGGAAACTCAGCACAGGTCTACATCTCACACTGAGAAAGCTGTCCAGAGCACTGAGGGGTTTGTGTCCTTTTGCCCAAGGTCAAACAGTCTGTGGTATCGTCAGAGGCCAGGTCTTCTGTCTGAGGTCTTCCCACTATCCAGAATATATTTCTAAGGGGCAACATGGCATAGTGGGGTAGAGAGGTGGCCATAAAGAAATGAAGTTGCAGAAAAGATAGTAACCTGTACTGTCAGAAGTTTCCTCACTTGGGAATTCTTTATGCCAATGAAATCACAGGTTCAGTAAGTGTCTGTCTATCTGCTCTTCAGTCACTTTGCTGGAATTAAGAACTAATTCTAGCTTAACTTTTAGATAAATTCATAAATCCAATTAATCCCAGGACACCACAACCCCTAGGATGTAGGAAAGGACACATCTAGCTGTGGCATGGGGGAAGGGGTCTTCACTGGAAGTATAATACAAAAGCTAAGATAAGCAGTATAGCTGAAATAGTTGGGATCCAACTAATTATAAGGAGGAACCTAAGGAGAATTTGAAGTATAGCATCTAGATAATTAATATATATGCAATGACTACTTCAAGACTTTTGTAAAAGAATTTGACATTCAAACTTGTAAAGAGAATTAGATCTTGCTGGGGGGGATCAACTGAGACAAAAGGGACTAGACAGAGGAAAAGATAAGAGGCTAATCAAGTGTACATACTTGTGAGTGTAGGGGGTGTTCAGAAGGACTAGCACCTCTGGTGTCGACCTGATTCACCCAACTTTCACCTGTGGCTCCAAGAAGCTGCAGCATGCACAGTGGCCACACCCCAATAAAACCACCTTGGCAAACAACCTAAACCTGAGGGTAATGGAGAAGCCTCAAACTTGTCGGTGAACTAGGGGGATTGCCCACCCTGAGCAAGTGATGGCTTTTCCCAGTGGAATAGATGGATAAGAACAATTGTTCCAATGGCTAGGCAGGTGGCTGAAGCAGAGCACTGTGGAGGGCTCAGAGCTTGGTCAGGAAACAAAAATGCCAAAGTCATACACTGCACATCTCAGGCCATCACCAGTTGTCTTGACTTTTGTCCTCCCACTGGACTTTGATAGTTCAGGAAGAAAGGGTGAGGCTGAAGACTTTGTGCAACTCTGCCTCACTTAAATCCAATTCACAAGTAAGTCAAGATGGTCAAGCAGTGATGTCATCAGTCCTCTTCAAATATGAAGGACAAACAATCACCACACTTGTGGGAGGGGCTTAAGTCCCTGTAAAGATTAATAAAGCTGTGCTATGCTTGGAATATGTTCTCATTCTCTTAGTGAGTAATATATTGATTAGTGAAATAAAACTGTAACAGATGACTACATCAAAAATAGCCCAAATCCTGGAACCACAACTATAAGAGGGAGACAAAAGCTCACAATTTCAATTCAATCCAGTAAGCATTTGTTAAGTTTATTTATGAAGCTCAACACTGCAGATTGTAAGAAAATAATGGGCGTCGTCAACACCCAAAGGCCACAGATTGATTGGATTGCCTGACAAAGTTAATTCAAATGAAACCACACCAGAAGACTCTGACTTCAACATGGGACCACCCTCAAGTACAGTGACCCAATGGATTTGGGCGATGTTAGCCAATTAGCTTGAAGCAGGGTGGAAGGACTATCTCTCCTTGGGACGCAGAGGGAGCTTCCTCTTGCAGTCACTCAAACAGGCCGGTGGTGAACTTGAGAACTCTAGGTTAGATAGGTTTTTTCCTTGGCGTTTTGACCCAGGTGTTCTATTTTTCACTAATAAATGCTTAATGCCCCAAACTGGTGCTAAAGCTTCTAATTTATAAGCAAACCCTAGCTAGTTTTCCCTACACTTGGGATAGGAATAAGGCAAGGACACATTAGATTTTAAACATCACAAGATAAAATGGAAAGAGGTCTTGAGCAACAAAGAGTTTGGTTTGATTTTTAAGCACTGAACTGGCCTTGTCACAGCAAACTGTTTATTTGGTAGTACTGGGGGGGGGGGGAGGGAGGAGATGGAACGGGACAGGACAGGATCCACCTTCCATTACAAAGCAGGGGGAAAAGTTTCTCTAAATAAAATCTATGACCTGAATACAAACATCTCCCAGACCAACACCATTTTGCATATTCTTTGATAAACTTTGTATATACATACCCGATCAAAAGGGATGCTGTATTTCTTCAAGATGGAGGGAGAGATGAGAGTCATCTTGTGACGGAGAAAGGCATCACATCCTTGGGAACTGCCAGGGAAAAACCCTGGGGGAGAAAGCAAAAGCAGAAGACACCATCAGTATAGTGAGCTGTCTTAACCAGGACTCATTCATAACCCTTGTTCAGGAGTCATAAATAAACAGAAGCAGGGAAAAGCTCTTGAATAAGAAAAATATCAACATACATCCATCTTCCCTTCAGGAGAGAGATGATGATGAAAAAGAAAGGTGGGATTTTAAAAAGACTTATCATTTACATTTTGGAAGAGAGAGTTAACTGCCTCAAACTAGTGGGGGTGGGGGGCAGGGGGCGGGAATCAATTCTTCTCTCAGAGTTCCATAACAGTAAGAAGGGAGAGGAGAGGAGGTTCCTTTGGCACTCTGGTGTATATGACTGGTTTTCCCTTAGATCTATAATCCCCTCTTCCAAGAGTCTCCCCACTGCCTGGAGGTTGCCAATAAAATGTTGCTGCTGTAGTGCACTGTAGTATATCATCCCAGTAACTGCCAGATGATAAATTACAATGACAGATAGTATGATAACAAAGAAAAACCAACTAGCCATTGCCTATACCCACTCATGCCGGTGTACTGCTTTATATTTCTTCCCCTTCATGTACTGTTTTGCAGCCAAACTACACAATTCTGTCTCTTTCTTCCTGCCATTCTTATTTCACACTCTTGTGCCTACTAATATATAGCTGATATTTATGTGACACTTTAAAGAAATGCTTGCTGATTTGACTAACCTATCCTTGTAGGATCCTCCCAACAACCCTATGATATAGGTATGATAACCAGTCATAAGAGAGGAAACAGGTTCAAAGAAGTTAAGTGATTTGTCCCTGGTAAGTGTCAGAGGCAGGATTTGAACCCTGGTTTCTCCCAGTTTCTTGCTACAGGAGGTGACCCTTAAACTGAAAACCATTACAATAACAATGTTACCATGCTGCTTCTCCTGTACACCATTACTGACACAATCTCCCCTTCCTAGTGCTTGTCCATCTCCAGCTGTTGAGGCCCAACTCTGACCACAGACTTCATCTTTAACAAGGTTTTTCTCTCTTAACCTACTTTGCTTGTTTTGAACACATTCTCTTTCTATCATATTTACCTTTTCTAAAACTTTAAATCATAATATCAACTCATTGATAGAAGGGTCTTTTTTATATCTACTTTTCTCTCACCAGCAGCAGAAGACATAGCATCTTGACCATAACAGATCAACAAATGTGAATAGATATAACATGACAAAATGCAATGATGTATTCAAATATGGGTCTTCCCCTCCATAGGTGCAAAAGTACATAAGCCTAACTCTAACTCTAACTAGTTCTCCAAAAATAGTAGAAAACAACAATCAGGGATTCACAATATTATGGGGGGGGTTTGTTTACAACAGTGTACCACATTGGTCCAGATCTAAATTGTATTTGTCCTCCATATTGAACTTATATGGCAACTGGGTATGGTCGACAAATTGTATTATTTTTCAGTGTGTACCTATACATTTTTCCCTCTTAAAAAGGAGTAATTCAGAGTGTCTCTTCTACATTTGAATCAACAAAGTACTAATGAAGCTATGGACAATAGTACTAGAATTCTCTTGGACCTCAGTTTTAGAGCTTTTTCAAGTTACAGTCAAATTCTTATGTTCAATAACCTCCCCCTCACAAAAAGAATCTTGCAATTTTAGACACAAACTAAGAAGAAAACATGGAATAAACATTTATATGGTGTTAGCACTGGGATAAACACTTTACCAGGGAAGGGCTCATTTTATAGATGAGGAAACTGAGGCAAAAAGAAGTTAAATGATTTGCACAGAATCCCCACAGCTAAGGCCAAATTTGAATTTAGGACTTTGACTCCTGGCCCAGCACTCTCTCCACAGCATCACCTACCTGCCACTATTCTTTCTTCCTAGACAAGTACAATACAATTGGATACCTACAGTACATTGACTTAATATGGTCCCTGATGAGAAGCTCTGTGGGAAGTGGATGGGAATGAGGGAGGAATATACTATGAGAGTTTAAGGACTTTCTGAAGCTTGAATGCCGAAAATACAAATTACCTAGTCTGCTCTAGTCTAACTTTCTCTCCTCTATACCACTACCTTGGAGTTCCCTTAAGGTAGTAGAGTATAATTTAATCACAAGGTTCCTGCTACTTTCTCATTAATTCCTTTCTATCCTTGCCCTTCAAGACAACTTGCCAATAGTAGATCTACAAGCCTATTCCTTGAAGGAACAGGAAGATTCCTGTCTCCCCATCCTATTTCCTCTCCTAGCTTAAAATCAAAGTTCCTAGAGAGACCCAAGGATCACTGGGGAGAGAGGTGAGGCTGTGAAGGGGAAAGGAGAGAAAGTTTTTCCATGTGGCCTGATTTTCTTTGAGAATCCTAGCCACCCTGTATTAACACTGAGAATGGCTATTGTGTCACTACTCACAGCTTTACTATGGGCTTAGGGTTAAAATAAGCTCATCCACAAATATCCATGGTCCACTGGGTACCTACCACCACTGAGAGGTTTCTAGGCAGTAACAGGGCACTGGTCTCAAAGGCAGTGTATGTACACTGGGAGAGGCTTTAAATCAATCCAAATTAGGTAATGAAAAGGAAAAAAGTGGGTGTGGGGGGGGGAGGAGAATACTTGCTATCTTGGAGAATCAACCTGATTGATGGGACATAATGAGGATGTTTTAGAAAGGGCAAAGGATTACTGAATCCAACAACTTTTTTTTGTACTAAAAGCATTTCCATTAGAATTATGCCTGCCTGCCACCCAGTCCCTCGTCCTTCTCTGCAGTTTCTCTTTTTAATGCACAGTTTAAGTGGCTCTCATTAAAGCTACTAATAAAGAAGCACATTTTAAGTGATTAGCACCAATAACATGGTAACATATTAATGTTCTCTCCATGGGCTCCACAACTCTCCCAGTGAGCCCATTTATAGCTTAGCTATTCATTTTCCATATTAATTGCAAGCTCATTTCACTGAATCTCTGTATATTATAGTCCAATGAAGCAGGGCAAGAAAAGTTTACAAAGAACATATACAAAGAGAGCTTTGTTTTAGCTTTTCAGAATGATGTGACTTTTCCTAAAAGCAAAGCCTAGGAAAATTAGTCTCAGACAGATGACTACTGGAATCACTATTAACTTGGGAATTTTTCACTACCTTATCCATTTTGCATTTTCCAAACCCTACAGCATATCCTTTGGCATTGGAATCTCCCCAAAGAGAATAAAATAAAATCATCTGAGTACTGGATTAAACAATTCAATCCAAACAGGTTAGGAGAGGAGTTGAGAATCAGGGAAAGGGGAGAAACTAAGGAAAAAGAGGTACTGAGCCCATTTTAATGGATGGAGGGTGTCTCCATCCCTGCTTATTGGAGAGAAGGGGAGAGGGGGGGGAGTCCATTCCCGACAAAGAAGATGGCATACTATATATGGAGGTAGGAAGCTACTGAAAAAGAACACATCTGTTAAATCAACATCAATAAGGGGAGACCCTATGGGCAGGTAGGTGGGGAAGTGGATAGAGCATAGTGCCTGAAGCCAGGAGGATCTGAGTTCACATCCAGCCTCAGACACTTATTATGTGACCCTGGGCAAGTCACTTAACCTGTTTGCCTCAATTCCTTATCTGTAAAATGAGCTGGAAAAGGAAATGGCAAACCACTCCACTACCTTTGCCAAGAAAACACTAAAAGAGGTCATAGTCAGACAAGACCAAAATGACAAAAACAGGAAGACCCAGCCTGTACCAACCATCACCCCTAAAAGCAACCTGCAGGTTGGTAATTGTTTCTGTAGTAGGTGCTGCAGCCACAACTACCAAGTTTCCATGTGGCTTTATTAGTGGAAATAACATTAAAGAAAATGTACACCCACTTCCTTACTAGATACTAAGAAGCCAGGGACCTGACCAACCAATGTGCAGCTTCCATATGCTGTCTCCTCCCCATTAGACTGTGAGCTGCACGATGGCAGGAACTAAACTATTTTTCTATTTCTATTCCCAGGATTTGGATCAGTTCCTGGTCAGAGAAAGCACTTAATAGCGTGCATGTTTCTTTTATTTATTCATGACTAGAACAGTTCTTACCAAATTGCAAGAAAGTCTTGAATGTCAAGCTAAGGAATATGTGTTTTATCCTACAAGGATTAAGGAGTTTTTTAAGGAAGCGTAATTGCTTTGGTAGCTGTGTGAAGGACAGATTGGCAAAGGCAGTGGCTAGAAGTAGGGGCAGGGCAATGAGGGTTAAGTAACTTGCCCAGGGTCACACAGCTAGTAAGTGTCAAGTGTCTGAGGCCGGATTTGAACTCGGGTACTCCTGACTCCAGGACTGGTGCTTTATCTACTGTGTCACCTAGCTGCCCCTCAAGAGACTTATAAAGAAGTGACTCAGGGCAGCTAGGTGGCGCAATGGATAGAGCACCGGCCCTGGAGTCAGGAGTACCCGAGTTCAAATCCGGCCTCAGACACTTGACACTTACTAGCTGTGTGACCCTGGGCAAGTCACTTAACCCCAATTGCCTCACTAAAAAAAATTTTTTTTAATTAAAAAAAAAAAAGGTGACTCCTTTCCACCTTTACCCATATCTGCTTTAAAAACAAATAAAAGGGGGCGGCTAGGTGGTGCAGTGGATAAAGCACCAGCCCTGGATTCAGGAGTACCTGAGTTCAAATCCGGCCTCAGACACTTGACACTTACTAGCTGTGTGACCCTGGGCAAGTCACTTAACCCCCATTGCCCTGCAAAAACAAAACAAAACAAAACAAAACAAAAAAACAAATAAAAGGGGGACGGCTAGGTGGCGCAGTGGATAAAGCACCAACCCTGGATTCAGGAGTTCCTGAGTTCAAATCCAGCCTCAGACACTTGACATTTACTGGCTGTGTGACCCTGGGCAAGTCACTTAACCCCCATTGCCCCGCCAAAAAATAAATAAATAAATAAATAATAAAAATAAAAGGGGGCAATAAAATGGTTTCAGTTACTCATAAGGTCCTTTCCAGTGCTAAATGGACTTCAGAAAAAATGAAAACAGCAACTTGCTAGGAGCTCAAGATCTTGATTAAAAAAAAAAAAAAAAACAGGTGTTTTGAGCAGAAAAACAAAAACCAAATCCCTCTATTTAAGTCTCTGAATGGATCTCAGGGAGAATTAATTTGGCTGGCTTCTCAATGTCACTTCACTATAGCAAATCTTTCATGTCTAAATTTTGAGTCCCTTCCTCTTTGATTTCTTCATTTAATCCAAAAAAGGGAAATGAAGGAGGTTTCACTAAGAGCTGGTAGGCACAAAGGGAAAAAAATTTTTTTTTAATCTAATCTATATTTCAAGCCAAAAACAAAAGGAGAAAGTCAACTGATGGAATAAAATGGCTGTCCGGTAATAATACTGCAATGGATAGAGATATGGATAACCAAAAATTCTAACAGAGCTCGAAACATATGCCCTCCTCGGGTACTGAGTTCAGAGGCAAGTTGAGGAATGTTCAGAAAGCCATGAACATTTCTTTTGTGCTTAAAAGCTTCCAAGAATAAAGCATCACTCAAAGGGATCTATGATTCTGTATTCCCCCCCATAAAGGCTCACACTTTGCTTCCCATCTAAAATCCCACCTGCTACCGGAAGCCTTTCTTGATCTCTCTCAATTCTTAGTGCCTTTCATCTGTTGATTATCTTCAACTACCCTATTTATAGATTGTTTCCACATAGTTGTTTATGTGTTGTCTCCTCAGTTAGACTGAACTTTCTGAGCGCAAATATCTTTTACTTTTCTTAATAACCCCAGCTCTGGTAGATGAAGTTCTTAATATTTATTGACTGACTGAATTTAACTAGAATGATCAGGCAGCATATAATCCACTGCCAATTCTCCACTCTAAAAAAGATTTGACTAAGATTTGCCAGAGCTCTGACCAAAGACAAAGGCTTTTAGAGCCCAGAGTCAGGTCCATAAGATAGTATATAAGAATTTGAATGGAGGTGGAAAAAAATGTTATTATGAGGCCAACTATCATTCATCATAAATATACTAGCTCAAAGACCTATTGGGGGTGGGGGGGTGGCCAGGGACAGGGCAATGAGGGTTAAGTGATTTGCCCAGGGTCACACCAGCTAGTGTCAAGATGTCTGAGGCCAGATTTGAACTCAGGTCCTCCTGAATCCAGGGCTGGTGCTTTATCCACTGTGCCACCTAGCTGCCCCTCGCAGACCTATTAACAGGAAAACTCTGCAAACCATACAGCAGAAATTAAGAACTATATATAGAGAAATGAAACCAACTGAAGGAATAGTTGTGTTAGGCTTTTTTACTCCAAACTTCTTGATTACCTTCAGCTGAAGTTTCACATTGCTAAACACATATGGAACAAGGGCCACAAGCCTGACCAGGAAAACATTCTTCCAGTAACGAAGAGATGCAAGTCTACTGACTGTTTTCCTACTACCTACAAAGATACCCAAGTCTCTCACATTGTTAAAAATCTCCCTTGATCTGTCCAGCCCCACTATCATCCTGTATCTCTGCTCCCTTTCACAACCAAACTCCTTGAGGAGAACCACAAAAAGGGGAGCTGCTCTCCTCTCACTGTCTTATTAACTCTAGTTTCTAATTTCATAATTCAAATGAAACAGATTTCTTAACCACCAAATGTAACAGCCTTCTCTGCCTCTGATATCTCACTTCTCTCTAGGCTTTCACAGCACTATGCTCCTTGTTATTTTCCTACTTGTCTGACTGATGCTCCTCAATCTCCTTTACTGAATTATCATCCAGGTTGTTCCTGCTAGCCATATGTATCTTCACCTTTCCTGGGCCCTCTTCTCCCTTTATACTATTTTGGTGGGTAACTTCACCAGCTCCCACAGATTGAATTATTATCTCTATGCTGATGATTCTGAGGTCTATTTTTCTAGACCTAACCTTTCTGATGACCTCTGAATCTCCTATCTCCAAATGCCTTTTGGACATCTTTCCTGTAGTCATATTATCTTTCCCCAAAAAACTTCCCCTCTTTCTAATTTTCATATTACTATTGAGGGGAGTCACCATCTTCCCAGTTACCCAAGGTTGATGATCTAGGTGTCACCCCTTAACCAATAGGTTAATAAAGTCAATTCTACCACTGTACATCTCTCAGAAATGTCTCCTCTCTACTCACACACCCCAGAGGTTGACAGAGCCATATCACCTCATGCCTGGACAGCAGATACAAGCTTGTTGGTCAATTCTCTTTCCACTCCAGTCAAGAGAAAGAGAAATTAATTAGATGACAATATAATCAGATGGATTCAGAAATAGTTCTATAGTTGGATTCAAAGAGTACTTTTACTAGTTCAGTGTCAATGTTCTAGATCTTCAGTGTTTGAGAAAGCCCAGAGGATCCCTGCTTGGTCTTGAGCTTTAAGACTTTTATGAATAACATGGATAAAGGCATAGAGAATATGCTCATTAAATTTGTGAGCTTTAAAGCAAATAGTAGAGCCAGAAGCTATATCATAGAATACTGAGGGCTAAGAGTTTTCACAAGATCCATACTCTAAAGCAGGAATTCTTAACCTGGAGTCAATGGACACTCAAAAAATCCATGTAGATTTCAAAAGGTCTGGGAATTTGCATAGGAAAAGAATTCCATTTTTACTTTCATTAACCTCTACCTGATATTTAGCATTTCCTCAGTTTATGACTGTAGGAACCAAACATTCTTCTGAGAATGTAGTGGGTATATTAGGTGTTAAGGGAAGACTAGCACTGCTGATATGAGGGACTGTCAAGCCTTTTTCAGGGCTGCCACCCAACTCTCACCTGTGGCTCCAAGAAGCTGTAGCATGCATAAAGGCGACACTGTGGTAAAATCATCTAGCTAAAGAATTAGAAATCAAAGTAATGCCCATCAACTGGAGAATGGCTAAACAAATTGTGGTATATGATGGTGATGGAATATTATTGTGCTATAAGAAATGACAAGCAGGATGACTTCAGAAAGGCCTGTAAAGGCATGTATGAAATGATGTCTTGTGAAGTGAGCAGAACCAAGAGAACACTGTACATATTGTTTGATGAACTATGAACGGCTTGACTATTCTCAACAATACAATGATTCAAGACAATCCTAAAGGACTATTGATAAAGCATACTATCCACCTCCAAAGAAAGAACTGATATTGATGGAACAGACTGAAGCATGCTATTTTTCACTTTCTTTTGTTTTCTTTTAATCAAGCTTGCTTGTACAAAATGACAAATATAGTAATGTTTTACATAAATTATACATGTATAACCCATATCTGATTGTTTGCCACCTTGGGGAGGCAGGAGGGGAGAGACAGAAAGAGGGATAAAAATTGGAACCCAAAACTATAAATAAAAAAGTTTATTATTAAAAAAATCATCTAGCTAAACCAGGTTGAGTGTAATCAACGGGCCTCAACCCACAGGTGACTTAAGAGATGTCTACCCCAAACATGTAAAGATTTCCCCCAGTGGATGAGAACAATTTGTTCCAATGGTCATGAAGGCAGCTAAAGCAGGGTACCATAAAGCACTTGGAGCCTGGTCAAAGACATCGAAGTCATTCACTATATCCTGGGCCATTGCCAGTCATCATGACTTTTGTCCTGCCAATGGACAATGAGTCAGAAAGAAAGGGTAAAGGCTGATGACTTTATGCAACTCTTCCTCACTTAAACCCAATTCATACACAAATCAAGATGTCACCCATAATATCATTGGTCCTCTTTGTAACAAAGGACAAACAATAACATTTTTCATCAGACTGCCAAAGGGGGTCCCATGACAGAAAAAAGTTAACAAGTTCTACCCCAAAGACAGAACAATAGATATGCTATATGAAAAGATTGGGGGACAAGAGACTTACAGAAGTGCTCATTCTCTGGACCACTTGGCTTAAGTATGAAATAGTTTAACAACCATTGTTTTTGAGGTTTTCCCCAAATGAGGCTTGATCATTCAGACACCAAATGCACCATTTATCCAACATCCAAGTATGTTACCTTTCTTCTAAATGAGCTACATCAATTAACACCCCCTCTACTATGTGGTACAAGGAAAACATAGGTGGTGAGACTTAAAGCAATTTAAATGGTTTCTTGTTAGCAGATCCAGAAAACAATGCAACTAATGACTTAAGATCCATTTAGGAGTAACCCTCATTTTTCCTGGCTCTCCAGCCTTACCCAGCAGAGTGGGCAATGAAGAGTTCATGTTCTGGAATTCAGAACTGGGAGGGTCTACTTGCATTGTCCTTTCTCCCCAGGCCAGTCTCCTATGTGCATACTTAAAGGATGGTAAAGCCTCAAATGAACTCAAATGAGTCCTGAATTCTAGCATAGGGACTTCACAGAAGTCCTTCATGATAGGTTCTAAGTATTTATCATACATTTTACTAACCATCAAATCTTCTGAAATTTAAGATTCTACTTAAGCAAAGAGAAAAGAATAACAAATAGAGCAATGATGACAGAGCAACTAATTCTGGGCAAAAAGCTTCTCTTATTTGATAAGACTTTTATTTTGCCTATTCAGAATTTCCCCTGCCAAGTTCTACCCCGTATACACTTGGTTTTCCTATTATAAAAACAAAAAAAAATGTATTATTTAAACATTTGAAGAACTAAAGCCTTCTCTGTCACCAAACTAGGCTGTTCTCTAGCATCTTCTAGGGAGTGCAGTGCAGGCTGAACTCTAAGAAAGTCAAAAACAAAAGTAGAAACCAGACGGAGACATGGTTGGCAGTTTTGTATGGCCCCTATTATGACAGATAGGCTGTGTCCTGAGGGAAATTAATAACAGTAGTAAATAGGGGGTCTAGTCTAAAAGAAGGTATACAGGGGCCATAGAATTTAGAAGTAATCTTCTTAGTTAGTGGCTTCCCTGTGCATTTTAGTTAAATAACTCACCTATCCTGGAAGACAGAATAATATTCCCTCTTCTCCAGCCCCACTATCAAAAAGTCAACCACTGTGGATCTAATACTCTGTGGAGAGTTCATATAGCAGAGGCAAATAATAAAATAGACAAAGACATAACAACTACCTTATACAATGACTTACAAACCAGTTGGAGAGAAGACATCTGAAACAACTAATTCGTTTTGATGGTGGTGGTGGTGGTAGTAGTAGTAGTAGTGCTAGTAGCTGTGGTAGCAGTGGTGGTACCAGTGGTAGTAGTGGTAGAAGCAGCAGCAGCTAGCATTTTATATAGCACTTTAAGGTTTGCAAATTGCTTTACAAATATCATTTTATTTGATCCTCAGAACAATCCATGGAGGTGGTGCTATTAATATTCTCATTTTACAGATGAGGAAATGGAGACAGAATAAGACCAAGGTCACACAGACTAAGGCTAAATATGAATTCAGGTCTTTCTGATTCTAGGTCCAGCATTCTATCTAGTATGCCACTTCGCTGATAAATTATATAATAACAGTGACTAGAAAACAAGCTATACATTTATGAAAAAAGAACCTCTAACTTAAGAGCTGGAACGTTCCTTAATGACAATGCATTCCAACCCCCAAATTCCTTAAAGCATTTAGGAGGAAAACATTAAAAGTCCTATTTATACTTACTATCACAGTGCTGCCTAATATACTTTCAAAAGGATCTGGTCAAGCCATTCACAGGGATTCCCTTTTAAACTTCATTCCTATCTCTCAAAGAGAGGTGACACCTAAAAGGACATAGAAGCTTACCTTTTGCCAGGCGTTCCAGACGTTTGCCATGTTCTGGAGGTATAGCATACCTAGAAGAAAAGGGAAGAGAAAAAACAGAAAATGTGACTAATGTTATTACAGTAGCAATGTACACCATTAATAGAAAGCAAAGCAAAGTCACCAAGAGGTTGTATTTCCAAAGGTGGAAGTATATCTCCAATAAAAAGGCATCCTCCTAGCATTTGGAGAGAATGACATACTGAAGCAAAAAGTAAGCTAACATCAACTACCTTTGTGAAGGCTTTCCAAATCTGTATACCTGTCAACTAGAGCTTTGGTTATTGCATATTAACTAAGGGAACAAAACATTTCAGTAATGAGAAAGATTTATTTTGAAGATAGTCACATTCAGAACATTACAGAAAGTGAAAGTTGGAAGGAAGTAATGCCCTGTTAATGTTACATGCCCTGGATGGGTTTATGTTTGAGGGATGAATTTGGACTTTACCTGTTTTCAGTCAGAAATGATGCCTACAAAAATAAATTAAATTTTTTTAAAAAGAAAAAAGAAATACGCCTAGAGGTAGAGCAACTAAATCTACAATATAGAGAGTGCTAGGGAGTACTAAATTCCACCTTTCTGTCCACACATATCCATTCCAAGGGAGAAACCTTAACTTATATATACATTTAATCTTCAAATGAAAAGGCAGCAAGGACCCTTAACTAACACAAAAATTGAATTGTCTGCCATTAATCTCAAGCCTTTGGAATTCTACTCCTTCCAAGAAAGGACAAATGGGGCCAAATTAAGTTTCCCTGCACCCAAGCAAGAGCAATTAAACATATTATGTGTTTCACAGTTTTCATGTGTTCCTTAGTCCAGGTGCAAACATTCTAGAAAGATGAGGCCATTTTTCCTATTTCACAATAACAAGGGAGACTCTCAAATTTTATTTGTCAGAAATTAAATAATTTTTCCTCTTGAAACCTTACTCACTGATGGAAGCAAAAAGGGAAAAGACCACTATATAGAAGGTACTACCAGACTTTAGAAACATTTAAGCCAATTTAAATTGGGAGTTTTTTAAAAAACAAAACAGAAAAAAATCTTGCAAGATTTGATCTCAGAGAATAGAAATAATATATTTATGGACTCCTAGGTGCTCTCTGACCAAAGTAATGCTAGTAACTTCAACTATATAATTATCAAACAATTCAATTCCACTTGTCTTGGAAAAACTTAATAGTTATCCTTTGAAAGTAGCCATTTATCACTTACATAAAGATGATAAAAATTAATCCTGATCCAAAGCTCCTTTTTGGGATTAATGTCCCTTAAAATAGGGAAATGAAATGTTTTGTTTCTTCTGGGAAAATGCTGAAGGATTGGGAAAGAACTAATTTATGGCTACAAGGCTGCTGATGATTAATGTAATATCCCTAGTCTACAATGATGCTTTCACTTAATTACTGCCTGTAATTGGGAGTTGTAAAGATAAGATTAATTGAATCTGGA
This sequence comes from Dromiciops gliroides, assembly GCF_019393635.1. Classification (NCBI taxonomy): domain Eukaryota; kingdom Metazoa; phylum Chordata; class Mammalia; order Microbiotheria; family Microbiotheriidae; genus Dromiciops; species Dromiciops gliroides. Next base: position 65,992,214 of record NC_057861.1, on the reverse strand, counting down.
GGATGTTAAAAGTTTAATACATTGGAACATGGTTCTTGTGTTATCTGAAGCTACAGACTGCAAGAAGCCAAGCTGAGTGTTCAGAAGAACCCCCTGGAGAGATTAAAGTGGAGTTTGTTTGGCCAGGAAAGCTGGACAACAAGAACGGAATCTACTGGTCTATAAAGCCATAAAAAGCCCATGAATAAAAAAGATGTCATCCTCAAAAAACTCCAAAATTACTATTTAACAGGAAGTGTTTTTGTCCCCTCTTGCAACTTTCTTTTGATAAAATAATGTTAACTATACACAGCTAAAAGCCCCCATGTCTTTTTCTCATCCCTTACCCCTCTCCAAACCTTCCACAAATGCCAGGCCATTATGAAACAAACTAACAAACATTTATTAAGCTTTTACAGTGTGAGCCAGTATGGTTGGAACTAGCCTAAAAATTGAGAAATCTTGGGCTTAAGTCCTACCTCTGATGTAAAGGCTATGTGACTGTAGTTAAGGTATATTTTAATCTTCCAGTGCCTCAGGCAACTCTAAGACCAAGGTGTAGAACAAGTGCCAATTTGTATTCACCTAAGTAGTTCCTCACCAGGAGCTTCTCACACTGATGAAATCCTAAGTCAAAGATCTGGTCAGATGACCCAGGTATTACAATACGCACTTCAGAGCTAAAGACAAAAGCAGAGTAGTCTTTGCCCTCAAAGTGCTTCTATTCTAACAAGGGAGCCAATGAATCCAAAGCAGACACAAAATAACCTTCCAGAAGCATACAAATAGTAAGCCAGGAACATGAAAACCATGACCTGGTGCTCGTGATGGAAGGGATAGGAAACTGACAGTATAACAAACCATGTTTCTCTCCTTCTGATATGACACAGAAGGGGAATGGATGGAAAGAAGGCAAAGTCTCCAACCACAGCATACATCTGTATTTTTTTTAAATCACTGGATTTTATTTATTTATTATTTATGCATTTTTCTTTGAAGTCTCTTTTCCAGGGTCTAAATCCTATGATTCCACTCAATTTTAAAGTTCAATTTCAAACATTACCTCCTTGAAAACAATCTTCCCCTTTAAGAGCTTACTCTTATGTACCTTTCTGTTATATTTAAAATATCTCCTATCATTTTCATATTATATTTGTTTATGTTTAAATCTTACCCTCTTAGACTGTGAGCTCTGTGAGACAGAAAATGTTTTATTTAAACTTTCTATATATTCCTACATACACAAGTGTCAAGAGTAGACACTGGACTAAATGTCCTTGGAATGAACAAATGAAGAGCTAACCACCTGCTGTGGATCCTCCAATAACAAAGTTTCCTGTTGCAGTGATAGAATTACACTTCACATTTCACCCTCTTCTGAAATCACACTAGAAAAAGTATCATCAAAAAGACATTTTGTAGAATTTTCTCTTGCTTGTTGAAACACTAAAACCAAGGTGAATTATAAATTAAAGTTGGCAGGGATGTTCAGCAGTCATCTAATCCAACACAGGTCTAGAAACTGAAGTCCAGATTTACTACCTATGTGATCTTGGGCAAGTTAATGTGGCAGAGCCAAGATTCAAATCAAGGTCCTATTCCACTGGTTGGCCTCAAGAACGAAAAGAGAAAAAAATATCCAAAGTTCATTGTTAATTTCAAGAAGAATTGTTTAAATGAAGTAAAACATGTATCTGGTTAATTTATAAACATATATCCTTAAGTTATCATAAAATAAAACCAATAGTTCCATTCAATATTCTTTTTTTCAGACTGCCACAATTTGGATGTTCCATCATCTCAGATGCAAACTCACCATCACTCCTAACATCCTTTTGTCAGTGGTACTGCTATTCCCAAAGTCACTCAAACTCAAAATCTAGGAATGGACATTTAGGTTTGTCTGTTATTCAGATTTATAAGAATAAGAGCCATTCCCCAACTGATAAACTGTGAAAGGGCAAAAATGAAGAATTTTTCAAATAAAGATATTTGAACTGCCTATAGCCATATGAAAAAAAGTCAAACACTTAAGTGCCTACAATGTATAAGACACTACTAAATGTTGAGTATAAAATGAAAACACACACACACACACAACCTAGTTCCAGGGGCAGTTAGGTGATACAGTGGATAGAGCACCGGCCCTGGATTCAGGAGGACCTGGGTTCAAATCCCGCCTCAGACCCTTGACACTTACTAGCTGTGTGACCCTGAACAAGTCACAAAACAAAACAACCTAGTTCTAGCTGTGTGTGTATGCATATGTGTAGAGAGACTATTATGCAAATAACTTATGCATAAAAAAGATATAAGTTATGTTAGAGATCATCTCAGATGGAAGACACTAAGATTAAGGAAGACTAAGAAAGGCTTGTTGCAGAAAGTGGGACTTTAGATGAGACTTAAAGGAAGCCAGGAGGAGTGGAAATGAGGAGGAAGAGAGTTCTATACCTCAGGGTCAGCCAATGAAAACAGCTAGAGATGGCAATGTCATTCCTAGGCCTATACCTGAGAGAGATCCAAAAATATGAAAGGAACACATAGGTACAAAAATATTTATAGCAGTTCTTTCATAGTAACAAAGAATTAAAAACTCGGGAAGTGCTTATCAAATGAGGAATGGATGAACAAATTATGTTGTATGAATGTAACGGAATAACAAAAGGAACTGTTTCTGTGAACAGTTGTATGAGTTGATGCAGAGTGAAATAAACACAGAATTGATACAATAACCATAAAAACAAACAAATTTGAAACCCTTAACTCTGATCATTGTAATCATCAACCAGGATTCCGAGACAAATGTTATCCACCGTTTGAAAGAGAGAGGAGATGGACTCAGGGTATAGAATGAGATATATTATTTGGATAGTAATGCAGAAATTGTTTTGTTTGACTACACATGTTTATTGCAAGCGTGGGGGTTTTCTCCCTCCCAATGGGAAGTGAACAACAATTTTGGTTGCCAATACCAATCATGAATAACAGGCTAAAAATGTAACAGAAGATTACTATGCTATAAGAAAATGAATACAAATAAGAATTGGAAGACTTATATGAACAGATACAGAGTAAAATACAAAAAGGCAAGAAAACACAATTATAACAATTTATATGGAAAGAATAACGATAAAACCAATGCTGTAACTCATAAAGCTCAAACCTTTGACCACATAAAAAGTAGAAAAAAAGCACCTCTTTCTCCTTTCTTTACATAGGCAGTCTATCCGTATTGATCACCAAATATACTACTTGATATGGCTGGTGTTACTTTGGCTCAACTACTTTCTCCCTCTCCTTTTAAATTTTATGTACTAAAGGATATCTCTGGGAGGAAGGAATGATATATGGAAAGCTAAATGTAGTAAAAATAAAAGCCATCGATTTTTTTCAATCAAAAAATCAGAAAATATGAAGAAACAAGAAATCAAAAGTGTTAAAATCTGAGCCTCTGGCAATTATACAAGTATAGAGAAATTTAGTTCGGGGGGAAAAAAAAGTTCAAATATAGAATATAAAAATAATTCTAGTGATACCTCTAATTTGATTTTCTCTTCATCATCATGAAGTGCTTGTAAGATGTATAATAGATTGAAAGGCAAAGTAACTGAGCACAAACCAATAGCATAGTTCAGAAATAAGTGTCGATTATTTTAATCATATTTTTTTCAACCAACAAAAATCTGCCTTCTCACTCTTCCACCTGAACCCTCTCACACCAACAAACAAAAGAAAAATAAAACTTCTGTTACAAACATGTATAGTCAAGCAAAACAAAATTTCCATGACAGCCATATTCAAAAAAGGATACCTCTCTGTAAGGAAGTGTCTAGCCTATTTGATTATTCATCCTCTGGAAATGTGATGAGTCATTACAATGACCTGGGTTCCCAATTCTTTCAAAGTGTTTTTCATTACTCTGTTATTGTCACTATAAACAAACTGTTCTTCAGGTTCTATTCCATTCATTCTGCATCAGTTCATAGAAGTCTTCCCAGGTTTCTCTGAAACACTTTCCCATCATCTCTTATAGTACAATAGTATTCCATGATATTTATATACCATAATTTGTTCAGTCATTTCTCGATTGATGGACACCCCCTCAGATTCCCATTCTTTTTTCACTTAAAAAAGCTATATTTTGGGGCAGCTAGGTGGTGCAGTAGATAGAGCACCACCCTGGATTCAGGAGGACCTGAGTTCAAATCCGGCCTCAGACACTTAACACTTGCTAGCTGTGTGACCCTGGGCAAGTCACTTGACCCCAATTGCCTCAACCCCCCCAAAAAACATCCTTAGAGTTGATTTTGCTTACAACTAATTCCTCCTTCAATCAATCTACCTTTCCTCCCTCTAGTTTTCTCTCCCCACTTCTCACCTTTCCCTCATACTGACTGCCCTGCTCAGTGAATTGTATTTCTGTACCCAAGCCCTTGTGTGTCTATTCTTCCTTCCTTTGGCCAGTTCAAATGAGAGTGAAGTTCAAATGTCAACGTATAGATGTCTACTTGCCCACACTGATTATGTTAGAGAATTTTTACTTAACCTTTTTTTTCTTTTTCAATTCTTCTCTTAAGATCATCAAGACATAACAAAGCCATTCCCAAGTCTTCATAGTCCCTCTATGTCCCCTGATGATATGGTCCGGGGGGACATGTGTATTATCTCCTAATATTTGAATGTAAGCAGTTTATTCTTGTTTTGTACTTTATATTATTCATTAATGTTTACCTTTCTATATTTCTCTTCACTATTGTGTTTCAACTTCAAAGTTTCTATATAGCTCTTGTCTTCTCATCAGGAATGCTTTAAAATCCACTATTTCATTAAATATCCATTTTCCCCCTGTAGGATTATACTCAGTTTTTAAAAGTAAGTTATTCTTGGCCAGAAGTCTATATCCTTTGCCTTCTGGAATACTGTAACTAAGGTCTCTATTTCTATAAAATAGTGGCTGCTAAATCATGTGATCCTAACTGTGGCTCCTTGGTATTTGAATTCTTTTTGCATGCTTGCCATATATTCTCTTTGATATGGAAACTGCATTTTGGCCAAGATATTCCTGGGAATTTTCATTTTAGAGTTTCTTTTTAGAGGAAGTGACTGGCAGATTCTACTTCTACTTTGTCTTCTGGTTCTAAGAGATCTAGGCACTTTAAGATTTCTTGACAGTAGATAACCATGACTAAAAAAAGAACATGGATATCAGTTCAATGATTCTGAAATATATTCTCCCCTCAATCTGTTTTCTAGGTCAGTTCCCCCACCCCCACCCCCACCCCCACCCCAGAATTTGCTTTTTGGACAAGATTTTGTACCTGTTGAGTCAAGCTGTTAATTCCCTTTCCAATTCTTTCTTCCATTAACATTCATATTTATTTCATTTTTTCCCTTCTAGTGATCTTATTTCATTGGTAAAAATATTTAACTTTTTTATAACTCTTGCTTCATCTCTTCTGGGAATTCTATTTGAATCTTTGCCAAGCTGTGTTTTTCTCTAAGGCTTTGTTTGTAGATGTTTTGGAATCATTCTCTTTTTTAAAGTTTGTGTCTTGAGTATCTTTGTCACCATAATAGCTTTAATGATAATGTTGTTTTGTTTGTTTATTCTAACCTACTTCCTGACTTCAGGTTTGATGTTGCAAGATCTCATGGACAGCTTTCAATGCTTTCTAAATGATTGGCAAAGTCTGACTGCTGCCCCACTTATCTGAGCTCTGCAAGTTCCTGACCTGAGTTTGAATCTGAACAATAGTAGACTGTGGCTAGACTCAGTCATTAGCCAGCTGGAAAACTCTACCACTTCAGAGGGACAGAATTGCAGGCTCCTCTTTAATCTGGTATTCTTGGCCTGGTTATTGCTCTTCAGGTTTCAGACTGGAACTGAGACCATACTCTGCTCCTGGGATTCACACCAACTTGCTCCTCTCTCAGCACATTGTCCTAGACCCATAATTGCTCTTTATCCTGAACTGCTACCCCTAAATGCAAGTCCCTTCCTCAGTTCACTTTATATCTCTAACCTGAAACCTGAGTGGTAGGTGACAAAACTGATAGCTGGTCTTTCTGTATGGGTCTAGGATCTCCTCCTGCCTTGGGGCACAGCCTCTCCTGGCATCTGTATTCTACCTGTGTGCATATTCCTGGTCAGATCCCATCCCCCGTGTCCACAAACCTCTCTTTCCCTATGTTGACGTGGGCTGGAAGGTGACTCACATAGGCTTTCTTGGATTTCCTGATCAGGATTCAGTCTGGTGCATTTTCTAGATCTGTTTAGAAGAGTGGAAGGTAGTGGTAGGTGAAGAGCGAAGCTGTAGGGAACTCACTATACAACCAACCTCCTATTAACTTATCTTAGTTCAATCTCCAACAGTGTCAATTAAAAGCAAGGAAACTCAGGTCAAAGAAAAAGGACAGTGTACTATGATTTTACTGGTGTAGGAAATTCCAGTTGTGGAAACTCCCTTCACTCATATAGATAGTCAACAGTGTCTGTCCTGAGCACTGAGAAGTTGTGTGTCAGAGGTATAATTTAAACCCACTTGTTCTTGCTTCAATGACTGCCCCCAGCATCTAGATATGACTGTGTTAGGGGCAAGAGGAAGATCAAAGAAGGGACAGGACAAATGATGGGGGTCATGAGATGAAAAAGGAGATAAGCTGATAATAATGAATAATAAGACTGCTTCTTGTTCAAGAAAAATGATCTTTGCATAGGGCAGAACAAAAATAGGAGTAAAAATTCAAATGAAGAGAATGTCATATAACATCTAGCTTCCTAATAAATGAGTTCAAGTCATCAAATCCAGATGAACTGTATTTCCAATGTACTGAGTAACTGGAAAATATGGTTGCTAAACCTCTCTCAGTGATTAAGATATTAAAGAAAAGTAAGTTGTTACAGGACTAGAAAAGGGCAAATTCTCAAATAAAAATGGGGTTGGGGAAGAGGGAAGAAGGGATGTGATAAGGGAGAGAAGACCGTAGCATCTGCAGACATGAGCCAGCAAGCTTTCATTTTATTCCAGGCAAAATTCTGAAATACATTTTTTAAAGAGAAAGCATTCATCATTAAAAGAATAGATCATATTATAGATAAACAAATCACAGAGATCCTTTTTCCAGGCATATTCTCTGGTACTACTCCTTACTTTGAATGCTGCTCTACTGGCTTCTGACTTTCCTCATGCCCCAGCAACTAAAACTCCATCTTCTACAGGAAGTCCTTCCCAAGGCCTCTAAATTCTAGTGTTTTCCCTCTCTTAATTACCTCTATTTATCCTGGAACCTGAGTGGTAGGTGACAAAACTGATAGTTGGTCCTTCTGTATGGGTCTAGGGTCTCCTCCTGCTTTGGGGCATGGCCTCCACAGTTTATTCGTACATATTTGTTTTGCCTGTCTCTTGCATTAGATTGTGAGCTCCCTGAGGGCAGGGACTGTCCAGTCTCTTTTTGTATCCACAGGGTTTAGCACAGTATTTGGCACACAGTAGTCCCTTAACAAATGATTAATGACTAAATAATTTTTTGTGAAAGGGGGTAAAAGTCAGTGGGAAGAGAATTTTTTTTTAATATCAAGAAAACATTTCTTAAAACCAAGTAAAATTATGAAATTCTGTTAACTTCTAGAATGAATCATCTACAAATACTGCCTTTATTGCTTTCATGGCTCTTGCATTTCTAATGCCATATTAAGTCAATATCAGTTACTTTTCCCTCAGCATAGTACCCCCCACCCCACTCCAAACATGGTTTTGTCCTTTATTTTTTATCCTTTCTTTTTCCTTATCTGTAAAATGATGGGATTTAATTAAATTGCCTCTGAAATCCCCATTATTTGATTCTAAATTAGATCAAGTAAGAAAATGAAGGATCCTATAGGCAAAATATATCCAAGTTAATTAAAGAGGCAGTTTGGTGACACAACGCTAGACTTGGAGTCCGGAAGACCTTGGTTCAAATTCTGTCTTGGATCCTTCATAGCTTAGCCTCCCTGGGCCTCAGTTTCTTCATCTTTAAAAGTGGTTGGGTTCAATGGCTTCTTAGGTCCCTTCCAGCTCTTTATCTATGATCTTATGATTCGTCTTCAGATCTTGGGCTCATCAAAGTTATCCATACCTACTAAATCAATACTTATTTAAAAATTCCTTACTAGCCAAGCAGTCTGAGTATCTGAGATAAAGACAATCAGAATGAAATGTACCCTCTGTATCCAAACCACTAAACGTGAGACACTGTCTTAGAAAGATCCTGCCCGGATGCCTGCCACAGAGGATGCTATTAATAGGGTAATGTTCACGGTGGTTTGTTTATTCCCCTGGAATGGCTTGATGGATGTGAATAATTATCAGACTATAAAAGCCAGCAAATGTGCTATTTTCTATCGCTCTAAATCATCAAACAAATAAAGTGTGAAACAGCATTTTTGAATATAATTTTCCCCTCTAATGGCTTAGAATTATTATCAAGAACAATGAAAATAAATAAGCAAATGCCTTGTGAGTTAGAAATTAAATGAGTGTGTCAGAAAAAAAAGAACACAGACCATCTTGGAGAGCAAGAACCTGTTTAGAAACCATTAGTTAAGCAGATATGCAACAGGGGATTCAGCACCACATTAACGTACCAACCATTTCAAGTACTAGTCAGTCTACTAAGTGTCTAAAGACCTGTTCAATGGCCTAAAATAACAGCTCTTTTTATAAGGTACCTATTAAATTAGATTACACTGTATGCAGCCACACCATCTTGCTCTAGAGCTCTAAAATTTATTCTTAACAGGACAACATCCTGAAATGTTGCAGACCTCAAATTTCTTATAATCTGGCTCACTTAAGTGTTCTGGTTATGGAGAGGAGACTGCACCAAGAATGTCGTTCAAATCCCAGCTCTGTCTCTACCCCCTACTAACTGTGTGAACAAAGGCAAGTCACTAACTACAGCCTGCTCCTAAATTTCCTAATCTGTAAAATAAAGAGATTGACCTACATAATTTCTACAGCCCCCTTCCACACATAAAAGACTTGACAATTAAGTCCAACCTGATCAATCCCAAAGATGGCAGCCCCATCCCTTGCATATCAGCGTGATACTTTGAAGGAAAAGTCAGCCTACCTTTGGAATGAGGACCACCATCTTAAAAGCTGTACTCTTTAGTCAGAGAAAAAAAAGGAAAGGTGTGACAGTTACACCTTCATAATGCTCTTAAAAGGTTCAGTTTGGGCTGCTAGGTAGATAAAGCACTGGCCCCGAATTCAAGAGGACCTGAGTTCAAATCCTGCTTCAGACACTTGACACTAGCTGTGTGACCCTGGGTAAGTCACTTAACCTTCACTGCCCCCCCCCAAAGGTTCAGTTTAATGAAAAAGGGAAGGGAATTTAGACTAAACAATGAATAAGATTCCTTTAAGCTATGAGCAGCGAAAAGAGCCCTGGATTTAGAGTATGCAGAGTTAAAGTCCAGGCTGGAACTTAGAAAACTTCCTAACAATGAGTTATCCACAAATGGAATGAGACTGCTGGAAAGATGTGGGCCTCTGTTCCTGGGAGATCTTCAGACTGAGAATGGACAATTACTTGCCAGTTATGTTACAATGGAATTCCTTTTGGGTATAGTTTAGCCCAGAGAACTGTAAATATCTCTAACTCAAATTCTCAAGATTCTGTGACTTCAACACTAGCCCCGTGACTTTGGGAATTTTAACTAAACTGATTAGTGAACATCTAAAAGAGGAAGCAATCATATAAAGAGCTAGTATCATTTACATGACTAGGTGACATCAGACTAGCTCCATTTCTCTTTATCTCATAATGGTGTTACGAGATACCTCTCCAGTCCTTCCTATACCTTCCTCTGCTCTACAAACTATGAGATCCAGTGACACCAACATTTCTTGCTATTCCTTAAACATGACACCAACCTCTTTAGACTGCAGGCATTTTCACTGGCTATCCTTCATGCCTAGAACTATCTCCCTCCTCCTCATCACCTCCTGGCTTCTTGCTTCATGTTACTGCCTTCCCTGGGAGATTATGCTGTATATGTTTTCTTTATACATAGTTGCCTACATGTTACCTCCCCCATTAGACTGAGTTCCTTAAGAGCAAGAACTATCTTTTGTCTTTCTTTGTGTAGCCAGCACTTAGCACAGTGCCTGATACATAGAGTAAGTGCTCAATATATGCTTTCTGAATCTGGAATAAGACCAGGGGATGCTGTAAACATAGCTTACCTAGACTTTAGGAAAGCATGACAAAGTTTCACCTAATATTCATGTGGACAAGATGGATAATTGTAGGTTAAAGGATAATGCAATTAGGTGGTTTGAGAATTGGTTCAATAGCTAGACTTTGAGAGTCATCAATGACTTCATGTCACTGAGGAAGAAGGTCTCTAGAGAAGTGCCTCTGGGATCCACACTTAGCCCTGTGCTATTTAATATTTTTATTAATGACTTGCATAAAGACATATAAATAGCATGTTTATTCAATTAGCAAAAGACACAGAGCTAGGTGGAACAGCTAACACACAGTGACAAAAAGAGCTTGACAGGCTAAAATATTCCATCAAAACTAATAGAATGAAATTAAGAAATGTGTAAAGACATACTTGTGATGATATTTTGAACCTAAGTGTAAGATGGGGGAGAGAGGACTAGGTAGCAGTTCATCACAGAGGAACTAGGGGTTTTGTGCACTATAAGCTCAGATACATCAGCAATGGCACATCAGCCAAGCTAATTCAATATTTTGCAATACATGACCTATAATTTCATCAATATATTAAACTCTCAGGGAAGAAATTCCCAAACAATTGCTTGAGTCTTAGAGATTTGCAAAGGGCACTGAGAGGTTAAGTGATTTGGTCAAGCTCACAAAACCAATATAGGTAAAAGACAGGACTTGAAACCAATTCTTCCTCATTCTAAGTTTGCTCTCTACCCTAGCTCTTTTTTTTTGGGGGGGGGGGGCAGGGCAATTGGGGTTAAGTGACTTTCCCAGGGTCACACAGCTAGTAAGTGTTAAGTGTCTGAGGCCAGATTTGAACTCAGGTACTCCTGAATCTAGGGCTGGTGCTCTATCCACTGCACCATCTATCTGCCCCTACCCTAGCTCTTAAGGTGATAATACTGCTGTACTCTGCCTATACCACATCTGTGAAGTTCTAAATTGCACATATCTCTGTTTAATCTGAAAGAAAAAAGGAACTAGCTTCAGTCATCTATACCTTTTGGTTAGGACAAGAGCAAAAAATTAGGAGTTTTGCCTCTGACCTAGAGCAATTTCCACTAGATGGATCAAAAGACTTCCTGTTTAGAGATGCTCTGCTTCCTGTTTCTGTCTTCATGCAGCACCTGGCTGTGCTTCCAGGGCTTGATGTTGTCAAAGTTGTTGCCTTGCATACAAGCAAAAGAAACCCAAGGTTCTTACCACTTACGGTCATTAAAATCATTGGGCAAATTTTCCAAGATGGGGAGCAGTAAACCTGGGGCCTTGGCCAAACTCCAGATGAGGTAATTACATTCTGCTCTATTCAATTCCCCTGGTAGCCTCGACTGGCTATTCTACCTTTCATTTCCCTTTTAGATGGGATGTGGCATTGTAATGCACTGTTAAATGCTTGCTGTGTTCCCAGCTAGGGGTGGTTGCATTTCCAATGATAATGAAGTGATTTCTAGGCACAGTTGCCCAGACTTCAGCTTTAGTAATATGTGCCTTGATGATGTTACAAGTTTAGGGACAAAATATACTCAATTCCCCAAACGTCCACATTCTGGGTTCCCTTCAAGCATTTCTTCATTGTACAACACAGCTTGGCTACTTGGGCCTCCCAGGCCTGACACTCTTTTTAAGCAGCACTAATATATTTACGTGCTTTCCCCAAACTGGTCATCAATAAAACTTTCAAGCTTTGTGTTACTTGGTTTCTGGAGATAAGGTCCTAGGCATCTTTAGTGAGTCTCCTTCCCACCCCCACACTGTGACTGATTCCCAGTGCCCACCGCCAGCTTACAGCAATTAAGCACCAGTGAATTAGAATGTTAATCTCCAAGCACCCTTCCTGAATATAGAGAATGGGTGCCAAGAACAGCCAGTTCAACCAGCAGCCCTTTGGAAATGTCAGTTGAGTCTGACTCCTGTTGGAGGGTAAGAAAGTTAATTTCACAGTGTCTGCACAAGGTCTGGGCAAACAGGCCCCTCACTGCTTAACATGCTATAATTACGGAAATAGAAACAAGGAAAGAAATCCTCAAACACTACACTTAAAATGTCTTAGACCAGAAGTCAAGCTCGAGGTTATCTGGTATGAATAAATCTGCTTTTTGGACAGGCCAAGAAGAAGACCCAGGGCAGAATCAAATGCCAACGTGCCTCTCTTGGTTCAAATGACGCTCTTAAGCCCATAATAGAGAAGCTATGGTTTTAACCTGCATACGAAACTTTATTCAAAAACCTTTAAACCCAGTGCCTTATACAAAGTGAGCACTTGATAAATGTTTAGTGATTGACTTCTAAGTCTTCAGCTCTGCTCATAGCATTTACATCTAGCACTCCTTACTCTCCAAGAATAAGGAATACTTCTTGTGTTGGAGAGTAGGCACATAAAGTCATCTACTTATGGGCTGTGGATGGCTTTCCAAAGCAATCCAGGTTCCCACCTACTACCAAATGGACAAGCCAAATGCTAACAAATAGAAGAAAGCATATCAGAGCTGGTGGAAATAAGAGGCCAGAAATAATTGGGATTGCTGAAAAGCCATCTGCATCAGAGGGACACCAATACAGAAACTACCTATTTGTCATTTATTTGGTATCTAGTAGGAAAGATGGAAACAGATTTAAGCATTAAGATCACATATTGTCCCAGCTATACAGGAAGTAGAATGTGATGTACAAGACTGCTGTGATTTTAGTCCAACCTTCTCATTTTATAAAGGATGAGGGCGATAGTGTGAGCATGCCGCCTGGCACATAATAGACACTTAATAAATACTTGTTGTAAATGAGTTAACTTGAAAGACTGGTCGATCTGAAGTCAAAGAATCCATATTTGAATGCTGCCTGTATGATCCTGGGCAATCTTTCTGGGCCTCAGTTTCCTTGTCTAGAAAATGACTGCTTAGGTCCCTTCCATGTGTAAATGATCACAGTGAAACGCATGACTGCCTGGACTATTCAATGGCTTGGAGATTCAAATCCCATAAAACTTACTCCATTCCTTAAAATGCCTTGCAAACGAGCAAGTCTCTCTCCAAACCAGTTATTCCTGTATATTGAATAAACAACACTGCCACGGCCTTTTTAATCTACTGAAAATATAAAGAAGCACCCTAAGTAAGAACACACTAAAACGTTACCCCAAGCTATCACAGCACCTAGCCGTATGTAAATGGGTTCTGGTTCTCTCTGGCTCAGCAGAAATCCAAGAGCTGGATTGTGGGAAAGCAAAGAAAAGCAGCCAAAAGTGGTCAAAAAAGGGACACTCCTTTCCCAAAGAGGATACTTATAGTGGCTAAACTCCCAAATGTACTCTCAGTTACAAGTAAATAATCATTAGTTCCCTATGGGGCAGAAGGTACACAGGAGATGGGTGTGTCAAGTCCTCAGAAGAATGGTTTAAACTGTACTAGGTTATTATTAACCGAGGGAAATGAGAGGAAGCAAGAGTACTATGCATGGAGAATGAGGCCAATCACTTACTATTGATTCCTTACAGGCATTAACTCCACATATTCAATCCCTTTACCAAGTCTAGGCATTTCTACCTTCACATCTTTGTATACATTCCCTTCCCCCTACTCATATCACTACCATCTCAGTGCCCAGACTATGGTAAGAGCCTACTGGTTGGTCTCTTTGCCTCAAGTCTCTTCCTCATTTCAGTTCATCCTCCACTCAGCTGTCAAAGTGATTTTCCTAAGAGAGCAGGTCCAACCATGTCACCTCTCCTACTCAATAAACTCCTTATTATCCAGGACCTAATATAAAATGTGACATATATTTGGCTGTTAACGACCTTCACAGTCTGTCTCTTTCCTCCCTCTTCAAGATTCCTGCTCTGTACTCATCCCCCATGATCCAAAGTCACTGGCTGGCTTTCTTGCTGTTCATCGCACAGAACATTCCACCTCTCCACTTCATGCCCCTTCACTGGTTGCCCCTCTGCCAAGAATGTTTTCCCTCCTCACTTCTGCCCCCTCACCCCAAGTAGCTACCATCTTTCCAATAGACCAGTGAAGAAAAGAAGTCAATTATTGTCCAGCTGTTGCCTAGATAAAATTCACAAGAGGAAGATCAAGGGCTGCTAACCACTTAGTGGACTTTCAAAGAGCAAGAAAATCAATCTGTGAGGAGCCAAATGTGAGACCATTTAGAGGCATGTCTGTACTGCTAGTGCTACAGGAAACTCGTAACAGAGAAGATTGCAAATGTAAACCTAGAAGGGACCTCAGAGATCATCTAGCCCCAAATCCTCATTTTATCAAAGAGAACTGAGATCCAGAGAAGTTCAATGCCCAAGGTCACCAAGGTAATAAGTGTGAGAGCAGAGATTTTGAACCCAGAGGAGCCTGACTACAAAGTCAGGGCTTTTTCTGCAGTTAGACTTAAGCCTACAAGTTATTGACAGCTTCAGAAGATGTAAGCTTGAAGCAAAGTTCTTAAGATTTGTCCAAAGAACAGGAGGAACCATTGAGCTTTATGTGACATGGTTACAATAATGAATGGTGATCCAATTTCAATTAAACAAACCGCTTAGGATGTTCAAGGCAATAGTAAAATGTAGGTACTAAAAGATACAAAAGAAAAAGAATAAAAAATGTTCTCAAGGAGCATACGAGCTAATGAATGATAGGGAAGACCTCTATACAAATAATGATGCTACAACAGATAGTGAAATAAGCATAAATCTGATTATGGAGATAGCCCGATCACCTTCACTGCTGGTCCACAGAAAGCTTTCAGGCTTGTGTGGTGAAATCTAGGAGATAAATACAGATGGAGCAGTCTCAGTTCAAAGGATCTGGAGCTATATGGTTCTAGCTTCTGAGAGAATTCTGCATAGTCTCTTATTGGAAATGTTACCAATCAGATGAATCCTGGCTTAGAACCTAAGCCCTTCGTGTTTACCTCTAAGTACTAAGGTTCATAAGATGGGGCATTTACCATCTCTGCATCACCTCTAGAGGTACTTTTTAAATTAGAAGATTCAGAAACAATTCTGAACTATATCTCAGATAGTCAATGTGTATGGAGTTGTTTTCAGTTCAGTGATTTAGATCTATAGAGGTCCAATTTTCCATTCAGTGAATGCTTACAGATGATTACATGCATCCTTAGAAATCCTTCAGGTATCACCATTGTTCTAAACATCATAAAATGTATACTGAAGGTCCCCTCTACTAGGTACTAATTGAAATGGTATCATAAAGACCACCATGGAAAGTTCATAGCAGACAGGAAGAGAAGATACAATTCCTGCCCTCTAGAAGTTTATAATCTCAGACAAACATTTTAAATACAAACAAGAATGATGATATAGAGGCAGTAAAAAACTAAACTAACTGGCTCTAATCCCGTTTGGTTTTAAAGCCTTTCATAACCTCATTTCCTACATACCCCTCCATTTCTCTTATACCTCACTTGCCCCTATCACCACATACTCTGCCAACCAATTAACCTCCTTCCTGTTCTTCACCCAAGTCACTTCACCTTCCAATTCTGGGCATTTTCAGTTGCTATTCCCTATTCCTGGAATGTTTTCTCTCCTCATCAGCCCCTACCTGGCTTCACTAGCTTCCTTTAAGACTCAACTAAAACCTTACTTTCTACAAGAAGCCTTTCTTAACCTCCTTTAATGCTAGCTCCTTTCCCTCTTGTGATTGTCTCCAATCTATCCTGTATGTATACATTTATCTAGGTCTAGCTTTCTCTGTGTCTCTCCCCCATTATACTTTGAACTGGGGTGTTCTGGAGGTTTGGGGGGGTTTTTGCCTTTCTTTGTATCCCCAGTATTTAGCACAGTGACTGGCGTGTAGCAGGCACTGAAAAATGCTTCTTGAATGGCTCTATACCAAAGCTTAGGCCAGTAGACAGAGTAAATTTCAAAATTAGTCATAAGCTATAGCCATTTATGCCAGGGGCACCAAAACCAACTAAAAGGATGGCGATTTGAGACTAAGTCTTACAAGATAAAGTTTTTTATATATGGTAACCTGAAAACATAAAGGGAAACAAGCAAGCAAACAAATAGACGTGTTTTAAACCGAAAGCCTACTCTCTCAACTTCATGGTCAATAGAGGAAAGACTCACAATCCAGGTGATCATTCAGGCTCTGTGCTCTGGCACAAGGGCTAGTTGGATGTGTCGACCACTACACTAGAGAAGTCAGTTACTGCTGAGTACTTCTCTGATAGTATGAAACTCCTTGACACTGAATGAATATTGGCCTTTAAAAAAAATCAGGAAAATGCTCTTACCTGGAAAGAACAGTAATTCTGAGAAATAAAGTCCCTTATTTGTACTCCTGCACTAGGATTCCCTCACACGATGAATACAAAGACTTACTCTGAAGATAAGATCTCCCATGGACCAGAATTACTAGTTCCTAGTAAGAAACTTTATTGAACCTCTGCAGTTTTATCTTTAATAGATCGTTTTATAGGACAATAGGCAATAGAATTGGTATCTAAAACCAAACAGGTCAATGATTTAAAATAATCATTTCCCCCTAAGCACACAAGATAAAAACAAAACCAGAGGAGATGTGCACAAAGAGTGGCCATATAGGGTGACGAAGGGAGGAATGGTGGTCTCAAAAGGACAGCAAAAAGAAGCCAAATAAAACTATTTTTAAAAATAGGCCAAAAAAGGATGATCTGCAGACAGGATGATATATAATAGCATCCTGAGTGGACAGCAGAACAAAATGGAGATCATAAAATCACCCATGGACACTAATGAATCGTTCATAACTTGAGTTCTACAAGTTTAATGATCTCAGAGATCTTTTAGTCCTTAGGGAAGTCACTTAACCTCATTTGGCCCTGGTTTCCAAATCTGTAAAATGAGATAGCTGAACTAGAGGTTTCTTCCAGATGTAGATCTACGACCCCCTAAGCATAAATATCCTTTATAATATATTCCTAATTAGTGATCATCCTGCCTCTATCTGAAGATAATAGCTAATAACAGCTGGCATTTATATAGCACTTTAAGGTTTGCAAAACTTTTTTTTTTTTGACAGGAAAATGAGGGTTAAGTGACTTGCCCAGGGTCACACAGCTAATAAGTGTCAAGTGTCTGAGGCTGGATTTGAACTCAGGTCCTCCTGAATCCAAGGCCAGTGCTTTATCCACTGTGCCACCTAGCAGTCTGCAAAGCATTTTTACAAATACTTCACAACCACCCTAGGAGGTAGGTACTATTATCACCCCCATTTTAAAAAGGAGGAAAATGAATCATACAAAGGCTAAGTGATTTGCTCAGTCACACAGCCAGTGTCTGAGGTTTGATCTTCATGACTCCAGGCCCAGCACTCTATCCACTTTGCCATGTAGCTGCTCCAAAAGCACTTCAGTGATGGAGAATTCCCTATTTCCTTTTTCCCTAGACCATCACCATTACTCATCATAAGGAAATCAGATCCTCCCCAAAGGGCCAAACTGCAAATGCCTAAATAAATCTAGGCCTATTCTCATTCTCAAAATTAGTCTCACTTGAGGTACCAGCTTTATAGGGTGCCAAAGCTGATTGTACATATTTTCAGCTCACTTTAATTAAGGCACCAACTTTTACAAGGCAGTCAGTGTTTAGCTTGCAATTAAATACTGAATTAGAGGTATCTGATCACCAACAGTTTATTTAAACCCATAAATTATTTTTTTTAATATGACGAGAGCAAAACTGCAAATCACTTTTTAAGCTATCAGATTAAGTTGCAGGGGTATTACTCTACAGGTATACATTTCTAGGGCAGAAATTGGACAGAACAGCACCTACAGTGAAAGCTGAAAATTCCAATTATTTTTCCAATTATTTCCAATTATTTTTTTTGAGTTATTTTTCCAATAGAGAAGGAAAAACATTTGGACCCAGTTCTGATATTTATAACATATAATGCAATGTCTGCAAGGTGTAGCATAGAACCATCCCTTAAGTTGGCCTCAGAGACCTGCTGGGTTCTAATTCTGACTGAGCAAGTCACTTTACTCCTTTGGGTTTCAGTTTCCTTCACATTGAAATAACATAGATAGCTAAGACTCTGAATCAGTCATTTAGTAAGTACCAGGCACCGGGGATACAAATATAATGAATGTTTACCATATATAAAATGGATAAGTTTAATTGGAAACATTGTAGACAAGTCAAATCAATTTATCCAGAAGAATGAAAGGAGGGACTGGGAAAAATCTTTATACAAATGTATCTGATAGGGTTTGGTATCCAGATATTTACATACATACACACACACATGCACACACCCCTCTCTTCCCATAAAGTTTATTCTAAATTCTCCAATCTATTGGCTGTTGATTTATCAAGACTAGAGGGCCAGCTAGGTGGCACAGTGGGTAGAGCACCAGCCCTGGAGTCAGGAGGACCCGAGTTCAAATCCAGCCTCAGACACTTGACACCTACTAGCTGTGTGACCCTGGGCAAGTCACTTAACCCTCATTGCCCTGCCCCACCCTCCCCCCACAAAAGATTTATCATGACTATAAGCCTGATAAAACTGAGGGTGGCTATACCAATCTGGGAACCTTCAACCTCCAACTTTGAAGCCACAATCAAGTATATAAGGATGGATCCCACTACAACTACAGCCCACGGTCATTTTGTAAGTAGACATGGCAGGACAGGAATTTGAACCCAGACTGGCTAGTTCCCATCCAGCAAGCATTCTCCATTGCACTATTCTGCCACTTTATTAACTTTATAAAACTTGCTTGTTTTGAGGAATAAAGAATTAAGTAGGACAGAGAGGTATTCAAGAAATCTTTAGTTTAGTTTATTTTTGTGAGAAATTCATTCTAACAGTTAGATGTAACTAAGATAGTACTATTAGTAATGACCTTCCTATATATGATGAAATGAACAGGCTTTTGTAGACTTGTCCAAAAACCTCCTACAAAAATGATTACAAAACCAAAAAACATCAGAATTAGAAACTCAGTGGCCATCCAGTCAAGCTATTCTTCCCTACCTCGATTCTCCTCTGCAATATTCATTATAAGTCAGAACCACTCTTTGTTTAAAGAAATCCAGTGCTAAGATAACCTACTACCTCACCAAGCAGCCAATTCACCTTTTGATGAGTTCTCAACTTAAATATTAAAAATTTTAAGCCAAATAACTAGACTCCCTCTATGAGATAATATTTGCAAAGCACTTAGCATGGTGCCTGGCACATAGAAGGTGTTTAAATAAATGCCTGTCATCCCATTTTCCCTCCCCAACCCCATCACTTACAGAAGTTTCCCTTCTGGGGAGCTAAAATCTGCTGAAAACAACCTTGCTAATTAACACGTGACAGATTTAGCACGCTAGCCAGACCTTGCAAACAGTGTATAAATCTCTCCATCTATTATATCTAATGATAGGTTGAATAATCCAAATGAGTCCCCTCTACTCTTCTATCAGAGCGGTATCTGTAGGTATACAATGACCTCATCTGAACTAAGCAGCAATCTTGGATAAACTTTCTTAATACTAATACTACTTTTAAAGAAGAGTTGTAATTCCCAAAGATGCTATTTCAAACAGAAGAGCTGTATGGAAGATAATCAATCTGGTTGCCTGGGACTGACCATCACAGACCCAAAAGACAATTTGGAAAAATGTTTTTGGATGCTGCCTCTCCAATGGAAAAATCCTTTCAGCCCTAAGCAAACACCACAATGGGAAGCTAAATTAGAAGTCAGATTCCGAAGGCACTACCTTTGAACAAGAGGATTCAAAATGAATGGCCATCTGCTCTTTGCAGACCATGCCAGCAGTCTGTGCTACAGGCCAGTAACCCTTGTGGCAATAATTGGAAGACAGACAGGAGATAATTAAAAACACATGGGGTGAGCAAAGGGTGAAGCCAAGAAAGAAAAGGGGTCCATTAACATACAAGCTCGGAGACAAGTTCTTTCCTTGACTCTGACATTCCCCATAAGTTTTAGGCCATAAGGCTCAAAGTCGCCAGCAGTCCAATTCTTCCCACCCCTCTGTCTTTCACCAAATCCTCTTGATTTTTTTCCTTCCAAAGTATGCATGTTCCAACCTGACTTACATCACCCCATCATTCCTCATCTTTACTACCATATTCCTGTATTGCTCAAACAACCTTCCCTGTCTTTCTGTCCAATTGACTCCCTATAACTTGTCATTCCCCTAACTCAAAAATCTTTAACAATGCCCTCAACTCATTACCTACCGGATTCGAGTCTTCTGCTTTGGATTTAGGGCTTTCCAGGAAAGCTTCTTTCCTTCCCCTCCCCCACTGCAGATGCTCTGATTCCACTACATCACATTCGTTACTGTCCTTCACGTATAACAGGCTCAATACACTCTCAGATGTAACAATTAGGCAAACATTTGTTATGTGTCAGCCAATGTGCTAGACACTGGAGACACCCAGATGAAAATGATCCCTATCCTCAAGAAGCACATGTTATACTGGAATGGACAGTTGGGCAAATATAAAGTAATTTCAAGGGGAAGAAAACACCAACAAACTTGAGATGGGTTGGGAAAGAAAGAATATCAAGAAAGTTTCCCTAAGAGAATGACACCTAGCTGAAAGATTTCTCTTCCCATCCGTAGCCCTAACTCCTTTCTATTTAGTAATCTCCTGTATATCTCATTTAAACTCCAGCTCGAGCCCAATTCAACTCCTCTACTTTGCTTGATACCCTCACCTTCAAAGTTTGCACCTTTGATTATGCCTACCCCCTACCCTCTCTCATTGTCAATCTCTTAATCTGTTAGCTTCTTCTCTGATACTCATACACATGCTCAAGTTTTTTCCACCCATAAACCTTCATTTGACCATTTCATCCCATCCCTAAATGACTCTCCTACTTTTATTGCTCAACTCCTAGGAAAAAAAAATTGTTGCTTCTACTTCTCTCACCTCCTACATAACCTCAACACTTTGTAATCTAGCTTCCGACCTGACCACTCATAAAAACTTTCCATGATCTCCTAAATGT